>NC_090446.1:1530471412-1530677857 GCF_031143425.1 Pleurodeles waltl | reverse complement strand
GATGTATTCTTTGAGTGTCATTTATTGCCTATGTGAGTGCTTAGCACTATCCTCTGATAAGCCTAACTGCTCGCCCACATCAACACAAAATAGAGCATTAGTCTTATCTACTTTTGCCTCTGCCACCCTGTAAGGAAATGCCTCCTTGGCATGGTTGCCCCCTGACTTTTTGCCTTTGCTGATGCTATGTTTACAATTGAAAGTGTGCTGAGGCCTGCTAACCAGGCCCCAGCACCAGTGTTCTTTCCCTAACCTGTACTTTTGTATCCACAATTGGCAGACCCTGGCATCCAGATAAGTCCCTTGTAACTGGTACTTCTAGTACCAAGGGCCCTGATGCCAAGGAAGGTCTCTAAGGGCTGCAGCATGTCTTATGCCACCCTGGAGACCTCTCACTCAGCACAGACACACTGCTTGCCAGCTTGTGTGTGCTAGTGAGGACAAAACGAGTAAGTCGACATGGCACTCCCCTCAGGGTGCCATGCCAGCCTCTCACTGCCTATGCAGTATAGGTAAGCCACCCCTCTAGCAGGCCTTACAGCCCTAAGGCAGGGTGCACTATACCATAGGTGAGGGTACCAGTGCATGAGCATGGTACCCCTACAGTGTCTAAACAAAACCTTAGACATTGTAAGTGCAGGGTAGCCATAAGAGTATATGGTCTGGGAGTCTGTCAAACACGAACTCCACAGCACCATAATGGCTACACTGAAAACTGGGAAGTTTGGTATCAAACTTCTCAGCACAATAAATGGCCACTGATGCCAGTGTACATTTTATTGTAAAATACACCCCAGAGGGCACCTTAGAGGTGCCCCCTGAAACTTAACCGACTATCTGTGTAGGCTGACTAGTTTTAGCAGCCTGCCACAAACCGAGACATGTTGCTGGCCCCATGGGGAGAGTGCCTTTGTCACTCTGAGGCCAGTAACAAAGCCTGCACTGGGTGGAGATGCTAACACCTCCCCCAGGCAGGAATTGTCACACCTGGCGGTGAGCCTCAAAGGCTCACCTCCTTTGTGCCAACCCAGCAGGACACTCCAGCTAGTGGAGTTGCCCGCCCCCTCCGGCCAGGCCCCACTTTTGGCGGCAAGGCCGGAGAAAATAATGAGAAAAACAAGGAGGAGTCACTGGCCAGTCAGGACAGCCCCTAAGGTGTCCTGAGCTGAAGTGACTCTAACTTTTAGAAATCCTCCATCTTGCAGATGGAGGATTCCCCCAATAGGGTTAGGATTGTGACCCCCTCCCCTTGGGAGGAGGCACAAAGAGGGTGTACCCACCCTCAGGGCTAGTAGCCATTGGCTACTAACCCCCCAGACCTAAACACGCCCTTAAATTTAGTATTTAAGGGCTACCCTGAACCCTAGAAAATTAGATTCCTGCAACTACAAGAAGAAGGACTGCCTAGCTGAAAACCCCTGCAGAGGAAGACCAGAAGACGACAACTGCCTTGGCTCCAGAAACTCACCGGCCTGTCTCCTGCCTTCCAAAGATCCTGCTCCAGCGACGCCTTCCAAAGGGACCAGCGACCTCGACATCCTCTGAGGACTGCCCCGGCTTCGAAAAGACAAGAAACTCCCGAGGACAGCGGACCTGCTCCAAGAAAAGCTGCAACTTTGTTTCCAGCAGCTTTAAAGAACCCTGCAAGCTCCCCGCAAGAAGCGTGAGACTTGCAACACTGCACCCGGCGACCCCGACTCGGCTGGTGGAGATCCGACGCCTCAGGAGGGACCCCAGGACTACTCTGATACTGTGAGTACCAAAACCTGTCCCCCCTGAGCCCCCACAGCGCCGCCTGCAGAGGGAATCCCGAGGCTTCCCCTGACCGCGACTCTTTGAATCCTAAGTCCCGACACCTGGGAGAGACCCTGCACCCGCAGCCCCCAGGACCTGAAGGACCGGACTTTCACTGGAGAAGTGACCCCCAGGAGTCCCTCTCCCTTGCCCAAGTGGAGGTTTCCCCGAGGAACCCCCCCCTTGCCTGCCTGCAGCGCTGAAGAGATCCCGAGATCTCTCATAGACTAACATTGAAAACCTGACGCTTGTTTCTACACTGCACCCGGCCGCCCCCGCGCTGCTGAGGGTGAAATTTCTGTGTGGACTGGTGTCCCCCCCGGTGCCCTACAAAACCCCCCTGGTCTGCCCTCCGAAGACGCGGGTACTTACCTGCAATCAGACCGGAACCGGGGCACCCCCTTCTCTCCATTCTAGCCTATGTGTTTTGGGCACCACTTTGAACTCTGCACCTGACCGGCCCTGAGCTGCTGGTGTGGTGACTTTGGGGTTGCTCTGAACCCCCAACGGTGGGCTACCTTGGACCAAGAACTAAGCCCTGTAAGTGTCTTACTTACCTGGTTAACCTAACAAATACTTACCTCCCCTAGGAGCTGTGAAAATTGCACTAAGTGTCCACTTTTAAAACAGCTATTTGTCAATAACTTGAAAAGTATACATGCAATTTTGATGATTTGAAGTTCCTAAAGTACTTACCTGCAATACCTTTCGAATGAGTTATTACATGTAGAATTTGAACCTGTGGTTCTTAAAATAAACTAAGAAAAGATATTTTTCTATATAAAAACCTATTGGCTGGATTTGTCTCTGAGTGTGTGTACCTCATTTATTGTCTGTGTATGTACAACAAATGCTTAACACTACTCCTTGGGTAAGCCTACTGCTCGACCACACTACCACAAAATAGAGCATTAGTATTATCTATTTTTACCACTATTTTACCTCTAAGGGGAACCCTTGGACTCTGTGCATGCTATTCCTTACTTTGAAATAGCACATACAGAGACAACTTCCTACACACCCCATTTGGGGATCCACTGGACCTTATGTTGGCGCTCTGTGAAGAGCCAGCTTCCTCAATCATGTTTTAGATTCCTTCTATATGTGCTTTCAATAATGACCCACTTTCTAAACTAAGCCAGTTAACCCACATTAATCTTTAGGCAGTAGTGATAAGCAGTGGGGTGTGGATAAGTAGCTTAAATCTGTATTTCTATGCCCCACCCTCATTAATCCAACGTTGAGAAATACTTTTACCAGCACACAATTGGACCCCATCTATATAAGCATGTTGAATGGAAGTTTAGTCCGTTTTGAAAGTAACGTGTAAAGGAGCTGAAATTGCCAGATTATTTCTTCCACCAAATATTGTATGTCTTCCTAATCATGAATGTCTCTCATGATGCTTAGGCTTGTTGCAATTTCTACTTGGTAAAGTAAGCTAGCTAGAATCTTCTGAAGTATTAATGCGTTTAATGGAGACATTCCTTTCGCCAAGGAAGACATTCAAAGTTAAGTCAAAATCATCCTCCATGAAGAGATCAGCAAGAGTGCCAACAAAATTACCTCAACACCCAAGTGTGATAAAGGAGCTTTACATGTTGCTCAACTATTGTTACCAGATGCTCCTATTTCAAAACCATGGAGAGATTCATATTAGTTACCTTTATAAAAAAATAAAAAAAATAAAACTTGCCTTGTGACCATAGGGCAACTCTACGAATTAAAGGTGTAAATGTGGATTTGGAGTTGTCACGTTAGGTAATCCGTAAGTATTATTTACTCCATAGATACGTTTGTTTCAGGAACCTTAATGCAATTCCAAAGGCACAAAGTAGTGCTCAAAATAAATCCAGTATATATTCCCAAAACAGTTAATACATATCCTCGTATAAACCAGATAATTCAGTTGCAAGCTGGCTATACGAATTTGGAGTGTGCTGCAGCAACCTTTATGGAAACTTATAGAGTAGTTAAAGAAGCTTTTGTTGGCCAATACCACAACACAATTATTTTCCCACAAGCATTTACAAAGCCTTACTGTATTGGTGGGTATTTGGGCAGCTGGTAAGTAGTAATTATGAAGAATCCTTCAGGGATGAGAGAGGATGAGGCAGTTCTCCAGGTTACTGAGCATATAAAAACGTCATGCTACGAAAGGAGCGTATTATTTACTTGCAACAGTCACAATTAAGTTTTACAGATTTACATGTGGCTTTGTCGTGAGGCTCATAGCTTGTGTTTGCTTTGTCAGAATGAAGCTACATGACTGGGTAGAAAGTTAGAGCTCCACACGGAAATGCCATTTATAACTAGTGTGTAGATAGATGTGGCATAGACATAACAATTGTCGACTTGGCATTTGTCTTCGCCCGTTCTTCAAAATCTGGACATAATCTGTAAATGGCAAGGACATAGATGTGTGGGACTGTACCTGGTATTAAGCTATAAAACTAATTTACAGGTAAACTTGCATCTGACATGAATTATATTGGAAAAGGAAAAACTGCTAAGAATCTGCTATGAGAAAGGACAACTAAACAATCTTGAGTGCCGTAACAATTGTTTGGAAAATGTCATGCGTGAAGTAGGAGCCATAAAACGTTACTCACAGAAAAGAGTGGGGAGGATTAAAAATAGGCAGGGTAGAAACTAGTGAAGGGGGCACACCAACAATAAAAATGTGGTGGTGCCTGATGGTTGGGGCAGATTCTTTGCACTGCCGGAGGGTGGGAGTGCCATGTACTGAAAAACCATAAAGTGCCCATGCCGCAGGGTATTGCTCCACTAACTCCATATCCAGTCTGCATTCAGTTGGTTTTGTCGGTAGCGTGCCATACAAGCTCAGCCTTGTAGCTGGATGCCTTTGCAGAGGTGGTGGATGCATCCCAACCCTCATGATTCTGCCTCTTAAAGCTGAATTTTTCCTCTTTCAGACATCTGGTCGGCAGGATGTGTGCTTGCGGAGCTCCTGCTAGGGCAGCCCATCTTCCCAGGTGACAGTGGAGTTGACCAGCTGGTGGAAATCATTAAGGTAGGAGATAAAGGCTTGCGGGTGGTCTGTTTTTTTGTTTTCCTGAATGAGGTCATGGGCATCGCTCCCAGTTTTGCTTCTCGATCAGCACAACTGGAGTTCTTCACATTACTGCTCTTTTCCTCAGTTCCTGTGAGCCCATTTTTGTTCGAGAAGCTGAAGGAAATCCATATAGTCTCTTCCCACTACAAATAAGCTGTAGCTTCTCCCTAAAGCAGCTGAATACGAGAAGTGAACCGCAGAAATGGGGACACTTGAGGACCACCACAATACTTTGTGAACTCATCCTGATAGGAAACCAAGTGGAGGAAATCTTTCATGGTGAATAAGAGGCATTTTAATTCTCTATTGTTAAAATTCGCTTTTTGTCTTTTGATTCTGCAGGTGCTGGGAACACCCACAAGGGAACAGATTCGTGAAATGAATCCAAACTACACAGAGTTTAAATTCCCACAGATAAAAGCTCATCCATGGACAAAGGTGTGTATCACAGAGGTTGTTCGCTTGTCCAGATTAGCTGAAAGAGTGTTATTTATGAATGAGAGGTTTGCAATTGGTAGACCCTATTCAAAGGATGCCGATGTATGCATCACCGTAGTGCAACTTCAGTCTGTTACTGGTACAGCAGTTCTTGTTAGCGAGTAGAGGAACTAAATAAATTCACTATGGTATACAGGGATGTGTAACACTGAGAATGTGAGATTATTGAAACATGGCGGTTGTAGCAAACTGGTGTAGCTGGCAGAGCCTGTAAAGCTATCTTCATTTAGTTTAAGTGAAAACCTACTCCGTCTGAACCTTGGCACAGGAGTACCTAGACCAGGGGCTCCCAACCTTTTGCTTAACCCCTTCGCTGCCAGGCCATTAGGTGCGAAGCCTGTATTTTGGCTATTTGGAGCAGTTCGCGTTTAGGCCCTCATAACTTTTTGTCCACATAAGCTACCCACGCCAAATTTGCGTCCTTTTTTTCCAACATCTTAGGGATTCTAAAAGTACCCAGACTTTGTGGGTTCCCCTGAAGGAGACAAGAAATTAGCCAAAATACAGTGAAAGTCGTTAAAAAGAAAATATATATATTGGGTGAAAAAAGGGCTCCAGAAGAAGGCTTGTGTTTTTTTTCCCCCTGAAAATGGCATCAACAAAGGGTTTGCGGTGCTAAAATCACCATCTTCCCAGCTTTTAGGAACAGGCAGACTTGAATCAGAAAATCACATTTTTCAACTCCATTTTGGCATTTTACTGGGACATACCCCATTTTTACTATTTTTTGCACTTTCAACCTCCTTCCAGTTAGTGACAGAAATGGGTGTGAAACCAATGCTGGATCTCAGAAAGCTAAACCTTTCTGAAAAGTAGACAAAATTCTGAGTTCAGCAAGGGGTCATTCGTGTAGATTCTACAAGTGTTTCCTACAGAAAATGACAGCTGACAAATATTGAAATTGAGGTTAAAAAAGAAAAAAACAGCCATTTATCTCCACGTTTTACCCTGTAACTTTCCTGCAATGTCAGATTTTTTTAAAGCAATATACCGTTACGTCTGCTGGACTCTTCTGGTTGTGGGGATATATAGGTTCATTAAGATCCCTGGGTGCCCAGAGCCAATAACTGAGCTGCACCTTGCAATGGGTTTTCATTCTATACCGGGTATACAGCAATTCATTTGCTGAAATATAAAGAGTGAAAAATAGGTATCAAGAAAACCTTTGTATTTCCAAAATGGGCACACGATAAGGTGTTGAGAAGCAGTGGTTATTTGCACATCTCTATATTCTGGGGTGCCCATACTAGCATGTGAATTACAGGGCATTTCTTAAATAGACACACTTACATTTGGAAGGAAATAATTTAGAGAAAGCCAAGGGGGCAATAACACTTGTTTTGCTATTCTGTGTTCCCCTAAGTCTGCCAATAAAAATGGTACCTCACTTGCGTGGGTAGGCCTAATGCTTGCGACAGGAAACGCAACATGAACACATTGAAATCTGGCATGTTTTTTTGGAAAGTGCCTAGCTGTAGATTTTGGCCTCTAGCTCAGCCGGCACCTAGGGAAACCTACCAAACATGCACATTTTAAAACTATACACTTAGAGGAATCCAAGATGGGGTGATATAGGAAGTTGGCTCTGTATGCACCATTTCAAAGTAAGGAATAGTATGCACAGAGTCCAAGGGTTCCCCTTAGAGGTAAGATAGTGGCAAAAAGAGATAATACTAATGCTCTATTTTGTGGTAGTGTGGTCGAGCAGTAGGCTTATCAAAGGAGTAGTGTTAAGCATTTGTTGTACACACACAAGCAATAAATGAGGGACACACACTCAGACAATTCCAGGCCAATAGGTTTTTGTATAGAAAAATATCTTTTGTTAGTTTATTTTAAGAACCACAGGTTCAAGATTTACATGTAATACTCCAAATGAAAGGTATTGCAGGTAGGTACTTTAGGAACTTTGAATTAGCAAAATAGCATATACAGTTTTCACATAAATCACATATAGCTATTTTAAAACTAGACACTTAGTGCAATTTTCAACAGTTCCTGGGGGAGGTAAGTGTTTTCTCAGGTAAGTAAACCACCTACAGGGTTCAAGTTTGGGTCCAAGGTAGCCCACCGTTGGGGGTTCAGAGCAACCCCAAAGTAACCACACCAGCAGCTCAGGGCCGGTCAGGTGCAGAGGTCAAAGTGGTGCCCAAAACGCATAGGCTTCAATGGAGAAGGGGGTGCCCCGGTTCCAGTCTGCCAGCAGGTAAGTACCTGCGTCTTCGGAGGGCAGACCAGGGGGGTTTTGTAGGGCACCGGGGGGGGAGACAAGTTAGCACAGAAAGTACACCCTCAGCGGCACTGGGGCGGCCGGGTGCAGTGTGCAAACAAGCGTCGGGTTCGCAATAGAAAGCAATGGGAGACCAAGGGGTCTCTTCAGCGATGCAGGCAAGGGGGGGGGGGGGGGGGGGCTCCTCAGGGTATCCACCACCTGGGCAAGTGTAAGGAAATGCCTCCTTGGCATGGTTGCCCCCTGACTTTTTGCCTTTGCTGATGCTATGTTTACAATTGAAAGTGTGCTGAGGCCTGCTAACCAGGCCCCAGCACCAGTGTTCTTTCCCTAACCTGTACTTTTGTATCCACAATTGGCAGACCCTGGCATCCAGATAAGTCCCTTGTAACTGGTACTTCTAGTACCAAGGGCCCTGATGCCAAGGAAGGTCTCTAAGGGCTGCAGCATGTCTTATGCCACCCTGGAGACCTCTCACTCAGCACAGACACACTGCTTGCCAGCTTGTGTGTGCTAGTGAGGACAAAACGAGTAAGTCGACATGGCACTCCCCTCAGGGTGCCATGCCAGCCTCTCACTGCCTATGCAGTATAGGTAAGACACCCCTCTAGCAGGCCTTACAGCCCTAAGGCAGGGTGCACTATACCATAGGTGAGGGTACCAGTGCATGAGCATGGTACCCCTACAGTGTCTAAACAAAACCTTAGACATTGTAAGTGCAGGGTAGCCATAAGAGTATATGGTCTGGGAGTCTGTCAAACACGAACTCCACAGCACCATAATGGCTACACTGAAAACTGGGAAGTTTGGTATCAAACTTCTCAGCACAATAAATGCACACTGATGCCAGTGTACATTTTATTGTAAAATACACCCCAGAGGGCACCTTAGAGGTGCCCCCTGAAACTTAACCGACTATCTGTGTAGGCTGACTAGTTTTAGCAGCCTGCCACAAACCGAGACATGTTGCTGGCCCCATGGGGAGAGTGCCTTTGTCACTCTGAGGCCAGTAACAAAGCCTGCACTGGGTGGAGATGCTAACACCTCCCCCAGGCAGGAATTGTCACACCTGGCGGTGAGCCTCAAAGGCTCACCTCCTTTGTGCCAACCCAGCAGGACACTCCAGCTAGTGGAGTTGCCCGCCCCCTCCGGCCAGGCCCCACTTTTGGCGGCAAGGCCGGAGAAAATAATGAGAATAACAAGGAGGAGTCACTGGCCAGTCAGGACAGCCCCTAAGGTGTCCTGAGCTGAGGTGACTCTAACTTTTAGAAATCCTCCATCTTGCAGATGGAGGATTCCCCAATAGGGTTAGGATTGTGACCCCCTCCCCTTGGGAGGAGGCACAAAGAGGGTGTACCCACCCTCAGGGCTAGTAGCCATTGGCTACTAACCCCCCAGACCTAAACACGCCCTTAAATTTAGTATTTAAGGGCTACCCTGAACCCTAGAAAATTAGATTCCTGCAACTACAAGAAGAAGGACTGCCTAGCTGAAAACCCCTGCAGAGGAAGACCAGAAGACGACAACTGCCTTGGCTCCAGAAACTCACCGGCCTGTCTCCTGCCTTCCAAAGATCCTGCTCCAGCGACGCCTTCCAAAGGGACCAGCGACCTCGACATCCTCTGAGGACTGCCCCTGCTTCGAAAAGACAAGAAACTCCCGAGGACAGCGGACCTGCTCCAAGAAAAGCTGCAACTTTGTTTCCAGCAGCTTTAAAGATCCCTGCAAGCTCCCCGCAAGAAGCGTGAGACTTGCAACACTGCACCCGGCGACCCCGACTCGGCTGGTGGCGATCCAACACCTCAGGAGGGACCCCAGGACTACTCTGATACTGTGAGTACCAAAACCTGTCCCCCCTGAGCCCCCACAGCGCCGCCTGCAGAGGGAATCCCGAGGCTTCCCCTGACCGCGACTCTTTGAACCTAAAGTCCCGACGCCTGGGAGAGACCCTGCACCCGCAGCCCCCAGGACCTGAAGGACCGGACTTTCACTGGAGAAGTGACCCCCAGGAGTCCCTCTCCCTTGCCCAAGTGGAGGTTTCCCCGAGGAATCCCCCCCTTGCCTGCCTGCAGCGCTGAAGAGATCCCGAGATCTCTCATAGACTAACATTGCGAACCCGACGCTTGTTTCTACACTGCACCCGGCCGCCCCCGCGCCGCTGAGGGTGAAATTTCTGTGTGGACCTGTGTCCCCCCCGGTGCCCTACAAAACCCCCCTGGTCTGCCCTCCGAAGACGCGGGTACTTACCTGCAAGCAGACCGGAACCGGGGCACCCCCTTCTCTCCATTCTAGCCTATGTGTTTTGGGCACCACTTTGAACTCTGCACCTGACCGGCCCTGAGCTGCTGGTGTGGTGACTTTGGGGTTGCTCTGAACCCCCAACGGTGGGCTACCTTGGACCAAGAACTGAACCCTGTAAGTGTCCTACTTACCTGGTAAAACTAACAAAAACTTACCTCCCCCAGGAACTGTGAAAATTGCACTAAGTGTCCACTTTTAAAACAGCTATTTGTCAATAACTTGAAAAGTATACATGCAATTTTGATGATTTGAAGTTCCTAAAGTACTTACCTGCAATACCTTTCGAATGAGATATTCCATGTAGAATTTGAACCTGTGGTTCTTAAAATAAACTAAGAAAAGATATTTTTCTATATAAAAACCTATTGGCTGGATTTGTCTCTGAGTGTGTGTACCTCATTTATTGTCTATGTGTATGTACAACAAATGCTTAACACTACTCCTTGGATAAGCCTACTGCTCGACCACACTACCACAAAATAGAGCATTAGTATTATCTATTTTTACCACTATTTTACCTCTAAGGGGAACCCTTGGACTCTGTGCATGCTATTCCTTACTTTGAAATAGCACATACAGAGCCAACTTCCTACAGCAAGGGAGAGGGCCTCCTGGGGGTCACTCCTGCACTGGAGTTCGGATCCTTCAGGTTCTGGGGGCTGCGGGTGCAGAGTCTTTACCAGGCGTCTGGATCTGAGGAGCAGGCAGTCGCGGTCAGGGGGAGCCTCGGGATTCCCTCTGCAGGCGTCGCTGTGGGGGCTCAGGGGGGGCAACTCTGGCTACTCACGGTCTCGCAGTCGCCGGGGAGTCCTCCCTGAAGTGTTCTCCACAAGTCGAGCCGGGGGCGTCGGGTGCAGAGTAGCAAGTCTCACGCTTCCGGCGGGAAACGCAGGTTGTTTTAAAGTTGCTCCTTTGTTACAAAGTTGCAGTCTTGGGTGAACAGAGCCGCTGTCCTCGGGAGTTCTTGGTCCTTCTAGAGCAGGGCAGTCCTGAGGATTCAGAGGTCGCTGGTCCCTGGGGAAAGCGTCACTGGAGCAGTGTCTTTAGAAGTGGGGAGACAGGCCGGTAGAGCTGGGGCCAAAGCAGTTGGTGTCTCAGTCTTCTCTGCAGGGTTTTTCAGCTTAGCAGTCCTCTTCTTCTTAGGTTGCAGGAATCTGAGTTCCTAGGTTCTGGGGAGCCCCTAAATACAGAATTTAGGGGTGTGTTTAGGTCTGGGAGGGCAGTAGCCAATGGCTACTAGCCCTGAGGGTGGCTACACCCTCTTTGTGCCTCCTCCCAAGGGGAGGGGGTCACATTCCTATCCCTATTGGGGGAATCCTCCATCTGCAAGATGGAGGATTTCTAAAAGTCAGTCTCACCTCAGCTCAGGTTGCCTTAGGGGCTGTCCTGACTGGCCAGTGACTCCTCCTTGTTTTTCTCATTATCTCCTTCGGCCTTGCCGCCAAAAGTGGGGCCGTGGCCGAAGGGGGGCGGGCAACTCCACTAGCTGGAATGCCCTGGGGTGCTGTAACAAAGGGGGTGAGCCTTTGAGGCTCACCGCCAGGTGTTACAGTTCCTGCAAGGGGGAGGTGATAAGCATCTCCACCCAGTACAGGCTTTGTTACTAGCCACAGAGTGACAAAGGCACTCTCCCCATGTGGCCAGCAACATATATTGAGTGTGGCAGGCTGCTAAAACCAGTCAGCCTACACGGGTAGTTGGTTAAGGTTTCAGGGGGCACCTTAGTGTATGTTACAATAAAATGTACACTGGCATCAGTGTGCATTTATTGTGCTGAAAAGTTTGATACCAAACTTCCCAGTTTTCAGTGTAGCCATTATGGTGCTGTGGAGTTCGTGCATGACAGACTCCCAGACCATATACTCTTATGGCTACCCTGCACTTACAATGTCTAAGGTTTTGTTTAGACACTGTAGGGGCACAGTGCTCATGCACTGGTGCCCTCACCTATGGTATAGTGCACCCTGCCTTAGGGCTGTAAGGCCTGCTAGAGAGGTGACTTATCTATACTGCATAGGCAGTGTGAGGTTGGCATGGCACCCTGAGGGGAGTGCCATGTCGACTTACTCGTTTTGTCCTCACCAGCACACATAAGCTGGCAAGCAGTGTGTCTGTGCTGAGTGAGGGATCCCCAGGGTGGCATAAGATATGCTGCAGCCCTTAGAGACCTTCCCTGGCATCAGGGCCCTTGGTACCAGGGGGTACCAGTTACAAGGGACTTACCTGGATGCCAGGGTGTGCCAATTGTGTCAACAAAAGTACAGGTTAGGGAAAGAACACTGGTGCTGGGGCCTGGTTAGCAGGCCTCAGCACACTTTCAAATCAAAACATAGCATCAGCAAAGGCAAAAAGTCGGGGTAACCATGCCAAGGAGGCATTTCCTTACACAACCCCCCCCCCCCCCCCCCCCCCCCAACGAAAGAGGATGAGACTAACCTTTCCCAAGAGAGTCTTCATTTTGTAAGTGAAAGAACCTGGAAAGGCCATCTGCATTGGCATGGGCAGTCCCAGGTCTGCGTTCCACTATAAAGTCCATTCCCTGTAGGGAGATGGACCACCTCAACAGTTTTGGATTTTCACCTTTCATTTGCATCAGCCATCTGAGAGGTCTGTGGTCAGTTTGAACTACAAAGTGAGTACCAAAGAGGTATGGTCTCAGCTTCTTCAGGGACCAAACCACAGCAAAGGCCTCCCTCTCAATGGCACTCCAACGCTGCTCCCTGGGGAGTAACTTCCTGCTAATGAAAGCAACAGGCTGGTCAAGGCCATCATCATTTGTTTGGGACAAAACTGCCCCTATCCCATGTTCAGAGGCATCTGTCTGCACAATGAACTGCTTAGAATAATCTGGAGCTTTTAGAACTGGTGCTGTGCACATTGCTTGTTTCAGGGTGTCAAAGGCCTGTTGCCATTCTACAGTCCAGTTTACCTTCTTGGGCATTTTCTTGGAGGTGAGCTCTGTGAGGGCTGTCACTATGGATCCATATCCCTTCACAAACCTCCTGTAATACCCAGTCAAGCCAAGGAATGCCCTGACTTGAGTCTGGGTTTTTGGAGCTGCCCAGTCCAGAATAGTCTGGATCTAGGGCTGGAGTGGCTGAACTTGGCCTCCACCTACAAGGTGTCCCAAGTAAACCACAGTTCCCTGCCCTATCTGGCATTTGGATGCCTTGATAGAGAGGCCTGTTGATTGCAGAGCTTTCAAAACCTTCTTCAGGTGGACCAGGTGATCCTGCCAGTTGGAGCTAAAGACAGCAATATCATCAAGATAAGCTGCACTAAAGGACTCCAAGCCAGCAAGGACTTGATTCACCAACCTTTGGAAGGTGGCAGGGGCATTCTTTAAACCAAAGGGCATAACAGTAAACTGATAATGCCCATCAGGTGTGGAGAATGCTGTCTTTTCTTTTGCTCCAGGTGCCATTTTGATTTGCCAGTACCCTGCTGTTAAGTCAAGGGTACTTAAGAATTTGGCAGCACCTAATTTATCAATCAGTTAATCAGCCCTAGGAATGGGATGGGCATCTGTCTTGGTCACAGAATTAAGACCTCTGTAGTCCACACAAAACCTCATCTCTCTCTTTCCATCTTTGGTGTGAGGTTTGGGGACTAAGACCACTGGGCTAGCCCAGGGTCTGTCAGAGTGCTCAATTACGCCCAGTTCCAGCATCTTGTGGACTTCCACTTTGATGCTTTCCTTAACTTGGTCAGACTGTCTGAAAATTTTGTTTTTGACAGGCATGCTGTCTCCTGTGTCCACATCATGGGTACACCGGTGTGTCTGGCCAGGGGTTAGGGAAAAGAGCTCAGCAAACGTTTGCAGGACCTTCCTACAATCAGATTGCTGTTGGTCAGAGAGGGTGTTTGAATAGATCACTGTAGGAAGTTGGCTCTGTATGTGCTATTTCAAAGTAAGGAATAGCATGCACAGAGTCCAAGGGTTCCCCTTAGAGGTAAAATAGTGGTAAAAAGAGATAATACTAATGCTCTATTTTGTGGTAGTGTGGTCGAGCAGTAGGCTTATCCAAGGAGTAGTGTTAAGCATTTGTTGTACATACACATAGACAATAAATGAGGTACACACACTCAGAGACAAATCCAGCCAATAGGTTTTGTATAGAAAAATATCTTTTCTTAGTTTATTTTAAGAACCACAGGTTCAAATTTAACATGTAATATCTTGTTTGAAAGGTATTGCAGGTAAGTACATTAGGAACTTTGAATCATTTCAATTGCATGTATACTTTTCAAGTTATTGACAAATAGCTACTTTAAAAGTGGACACTTAGTGCAATTTTCACAGTTCCTGGGGGAGGTAAGTTTTTGTTAGTTTTACCAGGTAAGTAAGACACTTACAGGGTTCAGTTCTTGGTCCAAGGTAGCCCACCGTTGGGGGTTCAGAGCAACCCCAAAGTCACCACACCAGCAGCTCAGGGCCGGTCAGGTGCAGAGTTCAAAGCGGTGCCCAAAACGCATAGGCTAGAATGGAGAGAAGGGGGTGCCCCGGTCTGCTTGCAGGTAAGTACCCGCGTCTTCGGAGGGCAGACCAGGGGGGTTTTGTAGGGCACCGGGGGGGACACAAGCCCACACAGAAATTTCACCCTCAGCGGCGCGGGGGCGGCCGGGTGCAGTGTAGAAACAAGCGTCGGGTTCGCAATGTTAGTCAATGAGAGATCACGGGATCTCTTCAGCGCTGCAGGCAGGCAAGGGGGGGGGTTCCTCGGGGAAACCTCCACCTGGGCAAGGGAGAGGGACTCCTGGGGGTCACTTCTCCAGTGAAAGTTCAGTCCTTCAGGTCCTGGGGGCTGCGGGTGCAGGGTCTGTTCCAGGCGTCGGGACTTAGGTTTCAGAGAGTCGCGGTCAGGGGAAGCCTCGGGATTCCCTCTGCAGGCGGCGCTGTGGGGGCTCAGGGGGGACAGGTTTTTGTACTCACAGTATCAGAGTAGTCCTGGGGTCCCTCCTGAGGTGTTGGATCTCCACCAGCCGAGTCGGGGTCGCCGGGTGCAGTGTTGCAAGTCTCACGCTTCTTGCGGGGAGCTTGCAGGGTTCTTTCAAGGCTGCTGGAAACAAAGTTGCAGCCTTTCTTGGAGCAGGTCCGCTGTCCTCGGGAGTTTCTTGTCTTTTCGAAGCAGGGGCAGTCCTCAGAGGATGTCGAGGTCACTGGTCCCTTTGGAAGGCGTCGCTGGAGCAGGATCTTTGGAAGGCAGGAGACAGGCCGGTGAGTTTCTGGAGCCAAGGCAGTTGTCGTCTTCTGGTCTTCCTCTGCAGGGGTTTTCAGCTGGGCAGTCCTTCTTCTTGTAGTTTGCAGGAATCTAATTTTCTAGGGTTCAGGGTAGCCCTTAAATACTAAATTTAGGGGCGTGTTTAGGTCTGGGGGGTTAGTAGCCAATGGCTACTAGCCCTGAGGGTGGGTACACCCTCTTTGTGCCTCCTCCCAAGGGGAGGGGGTCACAATCCTAACCCTATTGGGGGAATCCTCCATCTGCAAGATGGAGGATTTCTAAAAGTTAGTCACCTCAGCTCAGGACACCTTAGGGGCTGTCCTGACTGGCCAGTGACTCCTCCTTGTTGTTCTCATTATTTTCTCCGGCCTTGCCGCCAAAAGTGGGGGCCGGGCCGGAGGGGGCGGGCAACTCCACTAGCTGGAGTGTCCTGCGGTGCTGTGACAAAGGGGTGAGCCTTTGAGGCTCACCGCCAGGTGTTACAGCTCCTGCCTGGGGGAGGTGTTAGCATCTCCACCCAGTGCAGGCTTTGTTACTGGCCTCAGAGTGACAAAGGCACTCTCCCCATGGGGCCAGCAACATGTCTCTAGTGTGGCAGGCTGCTGGAACTAGTCAGCCTACACAGATAGTCGGTTAAGTTTCAGGGGGCACCTCTAAGGTGCCCTCTGGGGTGTATTTTGCAATAAAATGTACACTGGCATCAGTGTGCATTTATTGTGCTGAGAAGTTTGATACCAAACTTCCCAGTTTTCAGTGTAGCCATTATGGTGCTGTGGAGTTCGTGTTTGACAAACTCTCAGACCATATACTCTTATGGCTACCCTGCACTTACAATGTCTAAGGTTTTGTTTAGACACTGTAGGGGTACCATGCTCATGCACTGGTACCCTCACCTATGGTATGGTGCACCCTGCCTTAGGGCTGTAAGGCCTGCTAGAGGGGTGTCTTACCTATACTGCATAGGCAGTGAGAGGCTGGCATGGCACCCTGAGGGGAGTGCCATGTCGACTTACTCGTTTTGTCCTCACTAGCACACACAAGCTGGCAAGCAGTGTGTCTGTGCTGAGTGAGAGGTCTCCAGGGTGGCATAAGACATGCTGCAGCCCTTAGAGACCTTCCTTGGCATCAGGGCCCTTGGTACTAGAAGTACCAGTTACAAGGGACTTATCTGGATGCCAGGGTCTGCCAATTGTGGATACAAAAGTACAGGTTAGGGAAAGAACACTGGTGCTGGGGCCTGGTTAGCAGGCCTCAGCACACTTTCAATTGTAAACATAGCATCAGCAAAGGCAAAAAGTCAGGGGGCAACCGTGCCAAGGAGGCATTTCCTTACAATCACTCCATCAACTGAGCCCTCCTTAGGGTTTGATGAGAGAAGATCAGGGAGAGGTTCACTCTCAGCTTCCTGGTCCTCATCTGTTACCATCAACAGATTTACATCAGCCCTGTCATGGAAGAGCTTAAGGCGGTTCACATGGATCACCCTCTTGGGGCTCCTGCTAGTGCCCAGGTCCACCAGGTAGGTGACCTGACTCTTCTTCTCTAGCACTGGGTAAGGGCCACTCCATCTGTCCTGGAGTGCCCTGGGAGCCACAGGCTCCAGAACCCAGACTTTCTGCCCTGGTTGAAATTCAACCATTGCAGCCTTTTGGTCATACCAAAACTTCTGGAGCTGTTGGCTGGCCTCAAGGTTTTTACTTGCCTTTTCCATGTACTCTGCCATCCTTGAGCGAAGGCCAAGTACATAGTCCACTATGTCTTGTTTAGGCTCATGAAGAGGTCTCTCCCAGCCTTCTTTCACAAGAGCTAGTGGTCCCCTTACAGGGTGGCCAAACAAAAGTTCAAAGGGTGAGAACCCTACTCCCTTCTGAGGCACCTCTCTGTAAGCGAAAAGCAGACATGGCAAGAGGACATCCCATCTCCTTTTGAGTTTTTCTGGGAGCCCCATGATCATGCCTTTTAATGTCTTGTTGAATCTCTCAACAAGGCCATTAGTTTGTGGATGATGGGGTGTAGTGAATTTATAAGTCACTCCACACTCATTCCACATGTGTTTCAGGTATGCTGACATGAAGTTGGTACCTCTGTCAGACACCACCTCCTTAGGGAAGCCCACTCTGGTAAAGATACCAATGAGGGCCTTGGCTACTGCAGGGGCAGTAGTCGACCTAAGGGGAATAGCTTCAGGATACCTAGTAGCATGATCCACTACTACTAGTATGTACATATTTCCTGAGGCTGTGGGAGGTTCAAGTGGACCCACTATGTCCACACCCACTCTTTCAAAGGGGACCCCCACCACTGGAAGTGGAATGAGGGGGGCCTTTGGATGTCCACCTGTCTTACCACTGGCTTGACAGGTGGTACAGGAGATCCAAAACTCCTTAACTTTCTGGGACATGTTGGGCCAGTAGAAGTGGTTGACTAATCTCTCCCACGTCTTGGTTTTTCCCAAATGCCCAGCAAGGGGAATATCATGGGCTATGGTCAGTATGAACTCTCTGAACACCTGAGGCACTACCACTCGCCTAGTGGCACCAGGTTTGGGATCTCTTGCCTCAGTGTACAGGAGCCCATCTTCCCAATAGACCCTATGTGTTCCAGTTTTCTTGCCATTGGACTCTTCAGCAGCTTGCTGCCTAAGGCCTTCAAGAGAGGGACAGGTTTCTTGCCCCTTACACAACTGCTCCCTTGAGGGTCCCCCTGGGCCTAAGAGCTCAACCTGATAAGGTTTTAACTCCATACGCTCAGTTCCCTCAGAGGGCAGAACTTCTTCCTGAGAAGAGAGGTTCTCTTTTTCTTTTGTTGTGTTGCAGCTGGTTTCCCAGCTGGCTTTCTTTTCCTTTTGGTAGGCTGGGCCCTTTTTCCAGACTCCAGCTCTACTTTTTCACCCTGAGCCTTGCACTGTGCCCTTGTCTTGACACACACCAGTTCAGGGATACCCAGCATGGCTGCATGGGTTTTCAGTTCTACCTCAGCCCATGCTGAGGACTCCAGGTCGTTTCCAAGCAAACAGTCTACTGGGATATTTGAGGAGACTACCACCTGTTTCAGGCCATTGACCCCTCCCCACTCTAGTTACCATAGCCATGGGATGTACTTTAGTCTGATTGTCAGCGTTGGTGACTGGATAAGTTTGTCCAGCCAGGTATTGACCAGGGGAAACCAGTTTCTCTGTCACCATGGTGACACTGGCACCTGTATCCCTCAGGCCTTCTACACTTGTCCCATTAATTAAGAGCTGCTGCCTGTATTTTTGCATGTTAGGAGGCCAGGCAGCCAGTGTGGCTAAATCCACCCCACCCTCGGAGACTAATGTAGCTTCAGTGTGACACCTGATTTGCTCTGGGCACACTGTTGATCCCACTTGGAGACTAGCCATTCCAGTGTTAGCTGGAGTGGAGTTGGAAGTGGTACTTTTCTTGGGACAGGCCTTGTCTCCAGTTTGGTGTCCAGGCTGATTACAGCTACGACACCAGGCCTTTTTGGGATCAAAGTTTTTACCCTTGTACCCAAAATTGTTTTGTGAAGAGGCTCTGGGCCCACCCTCCTGTGCAGGTTTTTGGAGGCCTGAAGAAGACTCTTTACTATTTTTGTTTTTGGGTGTCTCAACACTCTTCCCCTGGGGAGGCTTTGTGACCCCTTTCTTTTGGTCACCCCCTGTGGAAGTCTTGGTCACCCTAGTCTTGACCCAATGGTCCGCCTTCTTTCCCAATTCTTGGGGAGAAATTGGTCCTAGGTCTACCAGATGCTGATGCAGTTCATCATTTGAACAATTACTTAACAGGTGTTCTTTCACAAATAAATTGTACAGCCCATCATAATTAACACCACTGCCTTGAATCCAACCATCCAGTGTTTTTACTGAGCAGTCCACAAAATCAACCCAGGTCTGGCTCGAGGTTTTTTGAGCCCCCCTCAATCTAATTCTATACTCCTCAGTGGTGAATCCAAAGCCCTCAATCAGGGTTCCCCTCATGAGGTCATAAGATTCTGCATCTTTTCCAGAGAGTGAGGAGTCCATCCCTACACATTCCAGTGAACATTTCCCAAAGGAGAGCACCCCAGTGAGATTTGTTCACTTTTCTGGTTACACAAGCCCTCTCAAAAGCTGTGAACCATTTGGTGATGTCATCACCATCTTCATATTTAGTTACAATCCCTTTAGGGATTTTCAACATGTCAGGAGAATCTCTGACCCTAGTTATGTTGCTGCCACCATTGATGGGTTCTAGGCCCATCTCTTGTCTTTCCCTTTCTATGGCTAGGATCTGTCTTTCCAAAGCCAGTCTTTTGGCCATCCTGGCTAACTGGATGTCCTCTTCACTGGAGTTATCCTCAGATGTTGGTCCCTCCTGTGAGGGAAGCAGCATCTCTGACTACTATATTTGGAGACAGGGCTGGAGTGGCCCTGTTCTCCCTAGTTAGGACTGGTAGGTGGGAATTTTCCTCCAAATCACTATCTTCATCCTCTGTGTTGCCATCCTCAAAGGGGTTGGCCTTTTCAAGCTCTGCCAAAAGCTCCTGGAGCTGTAGTTTGGAAGGTCTGGGGCCCATTGTAATTTTCTTTATTTTGCAGAGTGACCTTAGCTCCCTCATCTTAAGATGGAGGTAAGGTGTGAGGTCGAGTTCCTCCACATTCATCTCTGCACTAGACATTATGCTTCTAAAAGTTGGAATACTTTTTAAGAATCTAAAACTAGTTCTGGGTTCTAATTCAAACTTTCACAAAACTTTTAAACTCTAAAAGGAAATGCTAACAGGGACTAACACAAGGCCCTAGCAGGACTTTTAAGAATTTAGAAAAATAGCTCAAATTGCAAAAATCTATTTCTAATGACAATTTTTGGAATTTGTTGTGTGATCAGGTATTGGCTGAGTAGTCCAGCAAATGAAAGTCTTGTACCCCACCGCTGATCCACCAATGTAGGAAGCTGGTTCCCCTTAGAGGTAAGATAGTGGCAAAAATAGATAATACTAATGCTCTATTTTGTGGTAGTGTGGTCGAGCAGTAGGCTTATCAAAGGAGTAGTGTTAAGCATTTGTTGTACATACACACAGGCAATAAATGAGGAACACACACTCAGACAATTCCAGGCCAATAGGTTTTGTTATAGAAAAATAACTTTTCTTAGTTTATTTTAAGAACCACATGTTCAAATTCTACATGTAATATCTCATTTGAAAGGTATTGCAGGTAAGTACTTTAGGAACTTTGAATAATCACAATAGCATATATACTTTTTACACAAAACACATATAGCTATTTCAAAAGTGGACACTTAGTGCAATTTTCAACAGTTCCTGGGGGAGGTAAAGTAATGTTAGTTCTTGCAGGTAAGTAAAACACCTACGGGGTTCAAATTGGGGTCCAAGGTAGCCCACTGTTGGGGGTTCAGAGCAACCCCAAAGTCACCACACCAGCAGCTCAGGGCCGGTCAGGTGTAGAGTTCAGTGGTGCCCAAAACACATAGGCTTCAATGGAGAAGGGGGTGCCCTGGTTCCAGTCTGCCAGCAGGTAAGTACCCGTGTCTTCGGAGGGCAGACCAGGGGGGTTTTGTAGGGCACCGGGGGGGGGGGGGACACAAGTCAGCACAGAAAGTGCACCCTCAGCGGCACTGGGGCGGCCGGGCGCAGTGTGCAAACACACGTCGGGTTTTCAATAGGTTTCAATGAGACACCAAGGAGTCTCTTCAGCGATGCAGGCAAGGGAGGGGGGGGGGGGGGCTCCTCGGGGTAGCCACCACCTGGGCAAGGGAGAGGGCCTCCTGGGTGTCACTCCTGCACTGGAGTTCCGATCCTTCAGGTCCTGGGGGCTGCGGGTGCAGGGTCTTTTCCAGACGTTGGGATTTCAGTCAGGCAGTCGCGGTCAGGGGGAGCTTCAGGATTCCCTCTGCAGGTGTCGATGTGGGGGCTCAGGGGGGGCAACTTTGGTTACTCAGTCTGTGTCGCCGGAGGGTCCTCCCTGAGGTGTTTCTTCAGCCGTCGAGTCGGGGTCGCCGGGTGCAGTGTTGCAAGTCTCACGCTTCTTGCGGGGATTGCAGGGGTCTTTAAATCTGCTCCTCTGGATACAAAGTTGCAGTCTTTGTTGAACAGGGCCGCTGTTCTCGGGAGTTTCTTGGTCTTTTGGAAGCAGGGCAGTTCTCTGAGGATTCAGAGGTCGCTGGTCCCGGGGAAAGCGTCGCTGGAGCAGTTTTCTTCTGAAGGAGGGAGACTGGCCGGTAGGAGAGCCATAAACAACATTACAGTAAACAATTACCATTAAATACATTAACATGCAGAGATGGGGGCAGAAGCGCACAGTCGGGAATCTTGGGGGGCATAAAGTAAAAGGGTGGCAGCACCAGTTGTGACTAGCAAGGGGCTTGAGAGCAGAGAAACAACTAAGCAGCTTGTGAGTCGGACCCCCTCCTTCTCAGCATCTGTCATGTTGTGAGCATGGGTGATCTAGGAAGGTAGACCACGCCAAACATCTAGGTCTTCATTTAGTTTGTCATCGTGTCTGCATTGTTTAAATCTCAGTTCCAATGCTAAGGCCTATTTTGCTACATTCATCTTCCAGCACTCTAAATCAGGATCAGGCGTTCTTGACCATGTTATTGTCATTCACCGATTGGCAGGATAACGTTAGTGAAAGAATTTTAAAAGCCATTTTCTGGCCTTTCTTATGATGGATGTCTCCCCAAAAGATGGAAGAGTGGATCTGTCGCAAATGGGACCACTACCACCGCATTCAGCTTCCCGACCACCCGCAACCAGGTATGGACCTTCCGGCCAAGCCCCCAGCTATGCACGAGGCTCAGCAGGAGGAGAAAAACGAATTCCTCTATTGAGGAGACCCTGAAGGCCAGTTCAATCCAATGTTCCTCGAAGATCCTTAATTGGTAGAATATGGTTGGCAAGATATCTTGTCAGACTGCTCTAAAGGAGGGGTGAGCACCTACCACTCCAGGCTTTCATCGTGACAATATTGCAGTATAAGTTAAGAGGGTAGCAGGTGTGCAGCGAGCAAAAGGACAGGCTTAAGTTGAGTTTCATCTTTTGACCCTGCTGCTAGCTATAAAGAAGATCCAGTCCCTTCCTATGCTGCCCAGTATCTTGGACAAAGGACGAAAGGCCTTTAGAGAATCAGCTAAAGCTGTGAAACCCCTGCTGAGGGTGGGGGAAAAAAGTATGAGCACTCCTTCAAAGACCCTGCTTATATCAGTCCATTATTAACACATTCAGAAGGGCCAATGCCCCCAGCAGCGTATGGCACACTAACAAATGAAAACTTGGAGTGCAACTACAAAGGCTGTGGTAGCATCCCAGTTCAGAGGGTAATTTTGAGGGTGAAAGGCACCAAGAAGACTGCTAGTGAGGGATTACAGCCAGTTACTCCCCACTGCATTTTTATGCCACAACTCTGCTCTCAAATTTCCCCTTGGCAGCAGCAATGCCCGAGCACACAGAGGCAGCCATTTTGAGGAATAGCCAGGGGGTGTTAGAGAACTGTGAAGTGAGTGGGGCATGCAAAGAAGTAACTTGTCATGTGGGCCCCCCCTTTACATTCTACACGTTTTCCCCAAGAAAACCACCTTTAACCAATGGACTGTAAATGTAATTCAGCTTAGCTGTTGTATAGAACTGTTGTGCAGAACTTTTGAGGCACCCACCAATCGTAAGGCCACAAGTGAGGACCTGCAAAAAGGAGGGTATGCTGATGCTACAGCAAGACATCAATTACTTTCCAGCAAATATGCAATAGAAAGAAATCCCAAAAGACAGATATTTCAAGGTGTTTCTCTGATATCTGGACCAAAATCAGACGAATAAAAAACACTGACCTATACTAGACCAGTGTGTTTTTCGAAAGATTTGTAGAGATGCAACAATTTTTTTAAAAGTTCATGCCTGAGGTATTTTTCATCTGTCAACGGGTGACTAAAAGACAGCCAAGGAAATGAAGAGATTAGGGAGTAAAAACTAGGACAATCGTTGCCAAAAGGGAAACAAAACTGAAGATTTGTACCAGTCAGAGGTACTGCTGCTGTTTTGTGGGGGTATGCCATTACAGAGGATTGGACAGGGGACCACATGGTTGCCTCTGACCCGGTTAAAGAGAACTCTAAAGACCATTCTGGGCATTTTTTTTTTTTTTTTTTTTTTTTTACAAGTAGAGCAGTACGAGTTCGGTCTGCTGTGTTTGGCCTGCTATGCATGGTACCGGTCTTAATTAATGTACCACGTTAAAGTGAATTTTAGCAGGCTCTAAGAAATAGCTGAGCTGTCTACGTTCAGGTTATATAGGAAACTTTGGTCTTACTGCGCAGTCGGAGGTAAGTTCTGTTTGACACTGGGCATTAACTGAACTGTGTTCTTACTGTGTGTATATGCTATCTGAGCTTTCCACAGTGGATCCTAGTTGAGTCCACTGGAGGTTCTTTTTGGTTTTAACTAAGTTTACAAAAACCTCAGCCCTACTGGTTTGGTTCACCCTTTAAGGTACTCTCAGATTTTTTTTTATTTACTCTTGTTGAATTCGGTATGCTTTTTCTTATATATGAAATGCATTTGGTAGGGTGTTTTTCAAGTAGAAACTCACTGTGGCCTATCACTTCCTGCAGGTCTTTAAACCTCGAACTCCTCCAGAGGCTATCGCATTGTGCAGCCGTCTGCTAGAGTACACCCCTGTCACCCGCCTTTCTCCTCTAGAAGCTTGTGCACACAATTTCTTTGACGAGTTACGGGACCCTGCTGCACGCTTACCGAATGGGAGAGATTTGCCGCCTCTATTCAATTTCAGCTCTGTAGGTGAGTTGTGACAGTTGGATGCTGTGTGTTTTTTTTTTTTTTTTTTCTATGTATGCCTGCAATGTTCAGTTCCTCCGGCAGGTGCTGTCCCCAAAGTGCTGGACCCTTCTGTTTACATGCCTTTATTTACTATGGTCGCCTTCCTTGACCACAACCCATTTGTCTTTGCCGTTCTGGATCGTCTTTCCTGTCTCTTGCTTCCACTTTTGTAAAACTATTGCAGTTAAACTCATGGTGTTCTGGTGGAGTGTGAATCCTGTTCTTTGGAAGTATCCTCTCCTTTTTTAAGGCCAGCCACATTCGCTTGTCTCCTGGAGCCTTCTCATTCAGGTGGATGTATATGTAAGCATTGCCTCAACTTTTGTTCACTCCTCAGAAGACCGAATTGTATGTGAGAAGTATCTTTAGTCTGAGTAGTCCTGCTTTACACTCCTCTGACCCTCTTACTTTTCAGTGTCTTTATCCTTTTCTGCTTTGAAATCCAAGAGTAGTCCTGGCTTTGTGTCCCATGTTGTAAAATAAAACTACCTTCAAAAATATTTGAATATTGTACTTTATACCTTTCCTCTACATTGGATTTCTAGGCACTGTTTTTCACTTACTATCCTCCTTTTTCTTGCCTACAAAAAAGAGAAGTGATTTGTGTAGGAAGCTGGCCCAGTTAATGGTATATGTAGGAAGCTGGCCTGGTGTGTGTTGAGTACCTATGGTGTTTTCACCTTATTCCAGGTATCTCCTGTTAGTGAGGTGTAGTCAGTGTATAGGAAGCCAGGCTCTCTAGAAGTAGCTGTGGATGAGCAGCCAAGACTTATTTATCTAGGAGATGTGCAAAGCTTATACAGTAACACTGTAGTCGCACAGAACCAGTGTAGTGCTGCATGGGCTCCTTCTACAGCTTGTGTCCCCGTCCTGTGGGTGCTCCCTCTGCTCCCTGGGACCCTGAAGCTGGGGGTCCCCTGTGACTCTTCCCCCCCTGGGTGTCGTCTTTTCTTCTTTTTTCCTCCCTTTGGGTGGTTTGAGGAAATTCCAGTGATGTACTCCTGCTTTCATGGTCGCTGGGGGGGGTACTGTTACTTACCTGTTTTTTTTTTTTCTTTCTTCTTTTTTTCTAGTACTCCCAGCTCCCCTCTACACATTACACTTACCTAGGTGGGGGTCCTGTGTTCGCGTTCCATTTTTTTGTATATGGTTTGGGCTCCCCCTAGGGTCACTATTGGTTATTGCTATTTGCACTGTTTAACTCTTTAGTGTATTACTTACCTCCTATTGGAGGGTTGCCATTCTAGTAGTTTGTGGTATTGTTCCAAAAATAAAGTACCTTTTATGTTTGTAACACTGAGTATTTTCTTTCATGTGTGTGAGTGCTGTGTGACTACAGTGGTTTTGCATGAGCTTTCCATGTCTCATAGACGAGCCTTGGCAGCTCATCCACAGCTAACTCTAGAGAGCCTGGCTTCTAGACACTGCCTACACTTCACTGAGGAGATACCTGGTACAAGGTGTAAGTACCTTAGGTACCCAGCACACATCAGGCCTTCTTCCTACACTACCCAACCAGAAATGGTCATCACAAATCAGCGCAGTCTAGCTGCTACATCATAGCAAACTTGATTTCATCAGTCCTTTCAGTCCATTTTACACACATGTCGAATTTACTTGATTTTGATTTGCTAATAAAGTTTCATAGTAAATGTTGCTTTAAATCGATTTTGCAGTTTTGAGACCAGACTGTCCTCTGCATAATTTGTAGGCATGAGCCACTGGCCTAATGGAACCCACATGGGTGCCCCTCGGAATGTTTGAATGTTTTATTTTAGTCTTTGCCAAACAGTGGATGACCCTTGAGTATGGTACTATGTAAAGAAATGGCTCCCTGTTGCAGTTACCCCCCACTTTTTGCCTGATACTGATGCTGACTTGACTGAGAAGTGTGCTGGGACCCTGCTAACCAGGCCCCAGCACCAGTGTTCCTTCACCTAAAAGGTACCATTGTATCCACAATTGGCACACCCTGGCATTCAGATAAGTCCCTTGTATCTGGTACTTCTAGTACCAAGGGCCCTGATGCCAAGAAAGGTCTCTAAGGGCTGCAGCATGTCTTATGCCACCCTAGAGACCCCTCACTCAGCACAGACACACTGCTTACAAGCCTGTGTGTGCTAGTGAGAACAAAATGAGTAAGACGACATGGCACTCCCCTCAGGGTGCCATGCCAGCCTCTCACTGCCTATGCAGTATAGGTAAGACACCCCTCTAGCAGGCCTTACAGCCCTAAGGCAGGGTGCACTATACCATAGGTGAGGGTACCAGTGCATGAGCACTGTGCCCCTACAGTGTCTAAACAAAACCTTAGACATTGTAAGTGCAGGGTAGCCATAAGAGTATATGGTCTGGGAGTCTGTTTTACACGAACTCCACAGCACCATAATGGCTACACTGAAAACTGGGAAGTTTGGTATCAAACTTCTCAGCACAATAAATGCACACTGATGCCAGTGTACATTTTATTGTAAAATACACCACAGAGGGCACCTTAGAGGTGCCCCCTGAAACTTAACCAACTATCTGTGTAGGCTGACTGGTTCCAGCAGCCTGCCACACTAGAGACATGTTGCTGGCCCCATGGGGAGAGTGCCTTTGTCACTCTGAGGCCAGTAACAAAGCCTGCACTGGGTGGAGATGCTAACACCTCCCCCAGGCAGGAGCTGTGACACCTGGCGGTGAGCCTCAAAGGCTCACCCCTTTGTCACAGCCCAGCAGGGCACTCCAGCTTAGTGGAGTTGCCCGCCCCCTCCGGCCACGGCCCCCACTTTTGGCGGAAAGGCTGGAGGGAACAAAGAAAGCAACAAGGAGGAGTCACTGGCCAGTCAGGACAGCCCCTAAGGTGTCCTGAGCTGAAGTGACTCTAACTTTTAGAAATCCTCCATCTTGCAGATGGAGGATTCCCCCAATAGGGTTAGGATTGTGACCCCCTCCCCTTGGGAGGAGGCACAAAGAGGGTGTACCCACCCTCAGGGCTAGTAGCCATTGGCTACTAACCCCCCAGACCTAAACACGCCCTTAAATTTAGTATTTAAGGGCTACCCTGAACCCTAGAAAATTAGATTCCTGCAACTACAAGAAGGACTGCCTAGCTGAAAACCCCTGCAGCGGAAGACCAGAAGACGACAACTGCCTTGGCTCCAGAAACTCACCGGCCTGTCTCCTGCCTTCCAAAGATCCTGCTCCAGCGACGCCTTCCAAAGGGACCAGCGACCTCGACATCCTCTGAGGACTGCCCCTGCTTCGAAAAGACAAGAAACTCCCGAGGACAGCGGACCTGCTCCAAGAAAAGCTGCAACTTTGTTTCCAGCAGCTTTAAAGATCCCTGCAAGCTCCCCGCAAGAAGCGTGAGACTTGCAACACTGCACCCGGCGACCCCGACTCGGCTGGTGGCGATCCAACACCTCAGGAGGGACCCCAGGACTACTCTAAGACTGTGAGTACAAAAACCTGTCCCCCCTGAGCCCCCACAGCGCCGCCTGCAGAGGGAATCCCGAGGCTTCCCCTGACCGCGACTCTTTGAACCTAAAGTCCCGACGCCTGGGAGAGACCCTGCACCCGCAGCCCCCAGGACCTGAAGGACCGGACTTTCACTGGAGAAGTGACCCCCAGGAGTCCCTCTCCCTTGCCCAAGTGGAGGTTTCCCCGAGGAACCCCCCCCTTGCCTGCCGCAGCGCTGAAGAGATCCCGAGATCTCTCATAGACTAACATTGCGAACCCGACGCTTGTTTCTACACTGCACCCGGCCGCCCCCGCGCCGCTGAGGGTGAAATTTCTGTGTGGGCTTGTGTCCCCCCCGGTGCCCTACAAAACCCCCCTGGTCTGCCCTCCGAAGACGCGGGTACTTACCTGCAAGCAGACCGGAACCGGGGCACCCCCTTCTCTCCATTCTAGCCTATGTGTTTTGGGCACCACTTTGAACTCTGCACCTGACCGGCCCTGAGCTGCTGGTGTGGTGACTTTGGGGTTGCTCTGAACCCCCAACGGTGGGCTACCTTGGACCAAGAACTAAGCCCTGTAAGTGTCTTACTTACCTGGTGTAGGAAGTTGGCTCTGTATGCACTATTTCAAAGTAAGGAATAGTATGCACAGAGTCCAAGGGTTCCCCTTAGAGGTAAGATAGTGGCAAAAAGAGATAATACTAATGCTCTATTTTGGGGTAGTGTGGTCGAGCAGTAGGCTTATCCAAGGAGTAGTGTTAAGCATTTGTTGTACATACACATAGACAATAAATGAGGTACACACACTCAGAGACAAATCCAGCCAATAGGTTTTGTATAGAAAAATATATTTTCTTAGTTTATTTTAAGAACCACAGGTTCAAATTCTACATGTAATATCTCATTTGAAAGGTATTGCAGGTAAGTACTTTAGGAACTTTAAATCATAAAAATTGCATGTATACTTTTCAAGTTATTGACAAATAGCTGTTTTAAAAGTGGACACCCCAAAGTCACCACACCAGCAGCTCCGGGCCGGTCAGGTGCAGAGTTCAAAGTGGTGCCCAAAACACATAGGCTAGAATGGAGAGAAGGGGGTGCCCCGGTTCCGGTCTGCTTGCAGGTAAGTACCCGCGTCTTCGGAGGGCAGACCAGGGGGGTTTTGTAGGGCACCGGGGGGGACACAAGTCCACACAGAAATTTCACCCTCAGCAGCGCGGGGGCGGCCGGGTGCAGTGTAGAAACAAGCGTCGGGTTTGTAATGTTGGTCTATGAGAGATCTCGGGATCTCTTCAGCGCTGCAGGCAGGCAAGGGGGGGATTCCTCGGGGAAACCTCCACTTGGGCAAGGGAGAGGGACTCCTGGGGGTCACTTCTCCAGTGAAAGTCCGGTCCTTCAGGTCCTGGGGGCTGCGGGTGCAGGGTCTCTCCCAGGCGTCGGGACTTTAGGTTCAAAGAGTCGCGGTCAGGGGAAGCCTCGGGATTCCCTCTGCAGGCGGCGCTGTGGGGGCTCAGGGGGGACAGGTTTTGGTACTCACAGTATCAGAGTAGTCCTGGGGTCCCTCCTGAGGTGTTGGATCGCCACCAGCCGAGTCGGGGTCGCCGGGTGCAGTGTTGCAAGTCTCACGCTTCTTGCGGGGAGCTTGCAGGGTTCTTTAAAGCTGCTGGAAACAAAGTTGCAGCTTTTCTTGGAGCAGGTCCGCTGTCCTCGGGAGTTTCTTGTCTTTTCGAAGCAGGGGCAGTCCTCAGAGGATGTCGAGGTCGCTGGTCCCTTTGGAAGGCGTCGCTGGAGCAGGATCTTTGGAAGGCAGGAGACAGGCCGGTGAGTTTCTGGAGCCAAGGCAGTTGTCGTCTTCTGGTCTTCCGCTGCAGGGGTTTTCAGCTGGGCAGTCCTTCTTCTTGTAGTTGCAGGAATCTAATTTTCTAGGGTTCAGGGTAGCCCTTAAATACTAAATTTAAGGGCATGTTTAGGTCTGGGGGGTTAGTAGCCAATGGCTACTAGCCCTGAGGGTGGGTACACCCTCTTTGTGCCTCCTCCCAAGGGGAGGGGGTCACAATCCTAACCCTATTGGGGGAATCCTCCATCTGCAAGATGGAGGATTTCTAAAAGTTAGAGTCACCTCAGCTCAGGACACCTTAGGGGCTGTCCTGACTGGCCAGTGACTCCTCCTTGTTATTCTCATTATTTTCTCCGGCCTTGCCGCCAAAAGTGGGGCCTGGCCGGAGGGGGCGGGCAACTCCACTAGCTGGAGTGTCCTGCTGGGTTGGCACAAAGGAGGTGAGCCTTTGAGGCTCACCGCCAGGTGTGACAATTCCTGCCTGGGAGAGGTGTTAGCATCTCCACCCAGTGCAGGCTTTGTTACTGGCCTCAGAGTGACAAAGGCACTCTCCCCATGGGGCCAGCAACATGTCTCGGTTTGTGGCAGGCTGCTAAAACTAGTCAGCCTACACAGATAGTCGGTTAAGTTTCAGGGGGCACCTCTAAGGTGCCCTCTGTGGTGTATTTTACAATAAAATGTACACTGGCATCAGTGTGCATTTATTGTGCTGAGAAGTTTGATACCAAACTTCCCAGTTTTCAGTGTAGCCATTATGGTGCTGTGGAGTTCGTGTAAAACAGACTCCCAGACCATATACTCTTATGGCTACCCTGCACTTACAATGTCTAAGGTTTTATTTAGACACTGTAGGGGTACCATGCTCAGGCACTGGTACCCTCACCTATGGTATAGTGCACCCTGCCTTAGGGCTGTAAGGCCTGCTAGAGGGGTGTCTTACCTATACTGCATAGGCAGTGAGAGGCTGGCATGGCACCCTGAGGGGAGTGCCATGTCGACTTACTCGTTTTGTCCTCACTAGCACACACAAGCTGGCAAGCAGTGTGTCTGTGCTGAGTGAGAGGTCTCCAGGGTGGCATAAGACATGCTGCAGCCCTTAGAGACCTTCCTTGGCATCAGGGCCCTTGGTACTAGAAGTACCAGTTACAAGGGACTTATCTGGATGCCAGGGTCTGCCAATTGTGGATACAAAAGTACAGGTTAGGGAAAGAACACTGGTGCTGGGGCCTGGTTAGCAGGCCTCAGCACACTTTCAATTGTAAACATAGCATCAGCAAAGGCAAAAAGTCAGGGGGCAACCATGCCAAGGAGGCATTTCCTTACAGGATTCCATTCACCAGTAGGTGGTGGAAGTGTCTGCTTCCCTCTGGAATCTCCAACTCACCTGTTGGGCCCTGTTTCCAGTTGAAGGCTAGGAAGACCTCCTCATCTGAGGAGTCATCTCCCATGGCTACACTGGTTACCCCAGGAATTTTGTTCTGGGGTTTGTTTTTGGGACAAGAAGTGTCCTTGGTGTGGTGCCCAGACTGTTTACAGTTGTGGCACCATGCCTTAGTGGCATCCCAGTTCTTACCCTGGTACCCACCTTTGTTTTGGGTTGTGTCCTGGGGCCCACCCACCTGTTCTGGTTTTTGGGGGCCTACAGAGGACTCTTTTTCTTGGTTTCTAGTGTTACCCACTTTCTCCTGGGGAGTTTTTGTAACCCCTTTCTTTTGGTCACCCCCAGTGGAAGTTTTGGTTACCCTAGTCTTGACCCAGTGGTCTGCCTTCTTTCCCAATTCTTGGGGAGAAATTGGACCTAGGTCTACCAGACACTGATGCAACTTTTCATTGAAGCAGTTACTTAAAATGTGTTCTTTCATAAACAAATTATAAAGCCCAACATAGTCACACACTTCATTTCCAGTTAACCAACCATCTAGTGTTTTTACTGAGTAGTCTACAAAATCAACCCAGGTCTGGCTCGAGGATTTTTGAGCCCCCCTGAACCTAATTCTATACTTAATTCTATACTCCTCAGTGGAGAATCCAAAGCCCTCAATCAGGGTACCCTTCATGAGGTCATAAGATTCTGCATCTTTTCCAGAGAGTGTGAGGAGTCTATCCCTACACTTTCCAGTGAACATTTCCCAAAGGAGAGCACCCCAGTGAGATCTGTTCACTTTTCTGGTTACACAAGCCCTCTCAAAAGCTGTGAACCATTTGGTGATGTCATCACCATCTTCATATTTTGTTACAATCCCTTTGGGGATTTTTAGGATGTCAGGAGAATCTCTGACCCTATTTAAGTTGCTGCCACCATTGATGGGACCTAGGCCCATCTCTTTTCTTTCCCTTTCTATGGCTAGGAGCTGCTTTTCCAAAGCCAATCTTTTGACCATCCTGGCTAACGGGGTCATCCTCACTGAGAGCATCCTCAGTGATTTCAGAAATGCTGGACCCTCCTGTGAGGGAAGCAACATTTCTGACTATCATTTTTGGAGACAGGGCTTGAGAGGCCCTGGTCTCCCTATTTAGGACTGGAAGGGGGGAATTGCCCTCCAAGTCACTAATTTCTTCCTCTGTGAAGTCATCCTCAGAGGGGTTGGCTTTTTCAAACTCTGCCAACAGCTCCTGGAGCTGAATTTTGGTAGGTCTGGAGCCAATGGTTATTTTCTTTATATTACAGAGAGACCTTAGCTCCCTCATCTTAAGATGGAGGTAAGGTGTGGTGTCGAGTTCCACCACATTCATCTCTGTATCAGACATTATTTTGCTAAAAGTTGGAAGACTTTTTAAAGAATCTAAAACTGTTTCTAGAATCTAATTTCAAACCTTTAACAAACTTTTTAAACTCTAAAAGACAATGCTAAACAGGGACTTAACACACAAGGCCCTAGCAGGACTTTTAAGAATTTAGAAAAATTTCAAATTGCAAAAATGAATTTCTAATGACAATTTTGGAATTTGTCGTGTGATCAGGTATTGGCTGAGTAGTCCAGCAAATGCAAAGTCTTGTACCCCACCGCTGATCCACCAATGTAGGAAGTTGGCTCTGTATGCACTATTTCAAAGTAAGGAATAGTATGCACAGAGTCCAAGGGTTCCCCTTAGAGGTAAGATAGTGGCAAAAAGAGATAATACTAATGCTCTATTTTGGGGTAGTGTGGTCGAGCAGTAGGCTTATCCAAGGAGTAGTGTTAAGCATTTGTTGTACATACACATAGACAATAAATGAGGTACACACACTCAGAGACAAATCCAGCCAATAGGTTTTGTATAGAAAAATATCTTTTCTTAGTTTATTTTAAGAACCACAGGTTCAAATTCTACATGTTATCTCATTTGAAAGGTATTGCAGGTAAGTACTTTAGGAACTTTAAATCATAAAAATTGCATGTATACTTTTCAAGTTATTGACAAATAGCTGTTTTAAAAGTGGACACAGTGCAATTTTCACAGTTCCTGGGGGAGGTAAGTTTTTGTTAGTTTTACCAGGTAAGTAAGACACTTACAGGGTTCAGTTCTTGGTCCAAGGTAGCCCACCGTTGGGGGTTCAGAGCAACCCCAAAGTCACCACACCAGCAGCTCAGGGCCGGTCAGGTGCAGAGTTCAAAGTGGTGCCCAAAACACATAGGCTAGAATGGAGAGAAGGGGGTGCCCCGGTTCCGGTCTGCTTGCAGGTAAGTACCCGCGTCTTCGGAGGGCAGACCAGGGGGGTTTTGTAGGGCACCGGGGGGGACACAAGCCCACACAGAAATTTCACCCTCAGCAGCGCGGGGGCGGCCGGGTGCAGTGTAGAAACAAGCGTCGGGTTTGTAATGGAAGTCAATGGGAGATCTCGGGATCTCTTCAGCGCTGCAGGCAGGCAAGGGGGGGGTTCCTCGGGGAAACCTCCACTTGGTCAAGGGAGAGGGACTCCTGGGGGTCACTCCTCCAGTGAAAGTCCGGTCCTTCAGGTCCTGGGGGCTGCGGGTGCAGGGTCTCTCCCAGGCGTCGGGACTTTGGATTCAAAGAGTCGCGGTCAGGGGAAGCCTCGGGATTCCCTCTGCAGGCGGCGCTGTGGGGGCTCAGGGGGGACAGGTTTTGGTACTCACAGTATCAGAGTAGTCCTGGGGTCCCTCCTGAGGTGTTGGATCGCCACCAGCCGAGTCGGGGTCGCCGGGTGCAGTGTTGCAAGTCTCACGCTTCTTGCGGGGAGCTTGCAGGGTTCTTTAAAGTTGCTGGAAACAAAGTTGCAGCTTTTCTTGGAGCAGGTCCGCTGTCCTCGGGAGTTTCTGGTCTTTTCGAAGCAGGGGCAGTCCTCAGAGGATGTCGAGGTCGCTGGTCCCTTTGGAAGGCGTCGCTGGAGCAGGATCTTTGGAAGGCAGGAGACAGGCCGGTGAGTTTCTGGAGCCAAGGCAGTTGTCGTCTTCTGGTCTTCCTCTGCAGGGGTTTTCAGCTAGGCAGTCCTTCTTCTTGTAGTTGCAGGAATCTAATTTTCTAGGGTTCAGGGTAGCCCTTAAATACTAAATTTAAGGGCGTGTTTAGGTCTGGGGGGGTTAGTAGCCAATGGCTACTAGCCCTGAGGGTGGGTACACCCTCTTTGTGCCTCCTCCCAAGGGGAGGGGGTCACAATCCTAACCCTATTGGGCGAATCCTCCATCTGCAAGATGGAGGATTTCTAAAAGTTAGTCACTTCAGCTCAGGACACCTTAGGGGCTGTCCTGACTGGCCAGTGACTCCTCCTTGTTGCTTTCTTTGTTCCCTCCAGCCTTGCCGCCAAAAGTGGGGGCCGTGGCCGGAGGGGGCGGGCAACTCCACTAAGCTGGAGTGCCCTGCTGGGCTGTGACAAAGGGGTGAGCCTTTGAGGCTCACCGCCAGGTGTTACAGCTCCTGCCTGGGGGAGGTGTTAGCATCTCCACCCAGTGCAGGCTTTGTTACTGGCCTCAGAGTGACAAAGGCACTCTCCCCATGGGGCCAGCAACATGTCTCTAGTGTGGCAGGCTGCTGGAACCAGTCAGCCTACACAGCTAGTTGGTTAAGTTTCAGGGGGCACCTCTAAGGTGCCCTCTGTGGTGTATTTTACACTAAAATGTACACTGGCATCAGTGTGCATTTATTGTGCTGAGAAGTTTGATACCAAACTTCCCAGTTTTCAGTGTAGCCATTATGGTGCTGTGGAGTTCGTGTAAAACAGACTCCCAGACCATATACTCTTATGGCTACTCTGCACTTACAATGTCTAAGGTTTTGTTTAGACACTGTAGGGGCACAGTGCTCATGCACTGGTACCCTCACCTATGGTATAGTGCACCCTGCCTTAGGGCTGTAAGGCCTGCTAGAGGGGTGTCTTACCTATACTGCATAGGCAGTGAGAGGCTGGCATGGCACCCTGAGGGGAGTGCCATGTCGACTTACTCATTTTGTTCTCACTAGCACACACAGGCTTGTAAGCAGTGTGTCTGTGCTGAGTGAGGGGTCTCTAGGGTGGCATAAGACATGCTGCAGCCCTTAGAGACCTTCCTTGGCATCAGGGCCCTTGGTACTAGAAGTACCAGTTACAAGGGACTTATCTGAATGCCAGGGTGTGCCAATTGTGGATACAATGGTACATTTTAGGTGAAGGAACACTGGTGCTGGGGCCTGGTTAGCAGGGTCCCAGCACACTTCTCAGTCAAGTCAGTATCAGGCAAAAAGTGGGGGGTAACTGCAACAGGGAGCCATTTCTTTACACCTGGTTAACCTAACAAATACTTACCTCCCCTAGGAACTGTGAAAATTGCACTAAGTGTCCACTTTTAAAACAGCTATTTGTGAATAACTTGAAAAGTATACATGCAATTTTGATGATTTGAAGTTCCTAAAGTACTTACCTGCAATACCTTTCGAATGAGATATTACATGTAGAATTTGAACCTGTGGTTCTTAAAATAAACTAAGAAAAGATTTTTCTATAACAAAACCTATTGGCTGGATTTGTCTCTGAGTGTGTGTACCTCATTTATTGCCTATGTGTATGTACAACAAATGCTTAACACTACTCCTTGGATAAGCCTACTGCTCGACCACACTACCACAAAATAGAGCATTAGTATTATCTCTTTTTGCCACTATCTTACCTCTAAGGGGAACCCTTGGACTCTGTGCATGCTATTCCTTACTTTGAAATAGCACATACAGAGCCAACTTCCTACATACTATCACCTGGAATGTTGGTGAACTAAGCTTGCTTTTTTTATACTGTGACTAACGATCTGAAAGTGCTGGCAACATGCCAGGACTTTTTACCTGGTCCCTGTGTGGTTAAATGGCCTTCATTACAACTGGTTACCGATTTACTTCAATATATACCACAGGTGTGCAAAGAATGGGTGCATTATTCCTATAGCTCAAGGAAATCCACCTGTATTTCCCTGGGCCTTGTTTATTACATAGTGGTGGAAGAGGCTGCTAGTCTAGCGTAGTGTATTTCTGGCATCTCTGAAGTTCTGGAAAGCAACAGATTTTGAGCTGTAGGTGGTTGGATAAAAAGGCCCCTTTAGAAATACAGCAGCAGCTGGTGCAGTCCTTCAGTCCCTGACGGAATTACTTGCCTTAGCTTAGAAGGGAAGTGTTAAGAATGGAGAAGTCAGTCTATTTTGAAATGTTGAATTGGCTTTTTTTCATGGAGCCTGCCTTTTCTGTCTTCCCTTCCTACTGACTCCTGGAAGTCTGACTGTCTGGCTTGCTAATACATGGAACTACCTAGACATGGCTCAATGGTCTGGAATCATCAGACTTTTGCTGAAACTTCCATTGTGTGTTCAGGGCTTCTTGTTAAAAAGTGAGTCACATCCTGCAGGGTGCAGTACAAATGTCCGTCATCTAAGGCTGTGGTCCCTGGTTGACCTCATCCCGGGTGGGTGAGAAGACATCACCCTTGGAAGAGGGTGCGCTGAAGGGGACCCTGCAAAAGTCTGTCCAGATGATGGATGTGATGAGGAATGGTGCTAGAGGTGCCCCTAAAGACGGGGAACACCCTAAGGAGCTGAAAGCAAGTTAGCAGGAGTTCTGTCCAGCTTGGTGGTGTGCCACTTACTGTACCCAACGAGACAGGGCACTGCTTATGTACCCAGCACTTCCAAGAGCTGTTCCTAAAAGTATGTTTTACTGTGCATGTGATGAACCGGGCCTTTGTCCCCGCACCTGGGCATCGAGTCCTTTGTTAGATTGTATTTTCTCTGCCGTCTGGTTCGGACGTGTTTCCTCTCGCTCAGGTGGATCTCAGTACTGTACTTCTGAACTTTAGTCTACTTTTTTTCTGTGAACATCAGTATAGTTTTGATCACGTTTTTTACTCTTATAGGTGATCCAATTTAAATCGTCTGGGTAGATTTCACGCACGTAGGGGTGACTTTGCCCTTCTTGGGCTTACTTGGATGTCAACTGAATGGAACAACCTCAGTTTCAATTCCGTCTTGTCATCACACCAAATTTCCATACACTGACCAGCATTTGGTGCGCAATCTGTGCCTGTCTCCAGAGAAGACCTGCAAGCGTGTCTGATAGAGATGGCGACCAAGTCCACAGACACACACAATCTCTTTGGAGAGGAGCATGCAGAGTAAGAGGTGGTACAGCACACAGCCATCTCCATGAGATATTCGGACTCTGCTCAAGATTCCGGCATAGACACCCAGTCCATACCACTGGTGCAGTATGCGAGTACATCCGCCCCATCGCACCAATCACCTGTAGCTGCAGGGGTGTGATGACTTCACTCCAAGGGAGATTCCTTCTTGCTTCTTTGGTGCAGCTGAAGTTTTGCCAACACCAGAGGGTGCACAACCCAGACAGTGTTGCAAGGTAGTCTCTAGAGTTGCAAGCTTGTTTGGTTCCTGTGAAGTCCAGCAGCGGTTCTGGTGGCCAGGATCATAAGAGGTCATTGCAGAAGAGTCCTGGTGGAGTCATACAGACCTGTCTCTAGCTTCTGAAGCCCTGCAACTAAAAGGCGACGCATCCTGCAGGACCAGCGACCTCTTAAAAGCCTCAAGAGGGATGACTGCCTGCACGCCAGAGGACCAAGAACTCCCATTGACAGCTGCCTTGACCCCCCCCCCCCCCCCCACACACACACCCCCCCACCCCAGGACGCAACAGAACCATCCGAAGATTCCTGACTCCAAAAGGTTCCCCTACATCTGCATCCCCCTGGTCTAGGGGAATCTGACCTTTGGTGCAGCAACATCCAGCAGGCAGCCCTCCTTTTCCAGCCTTTGGGTTCCCGTAACCGACCCCTTGGACTTCACCTGCAGCATCTTTGTGCCCCCCGGAACCCCCCTATAGGAAAGCATTGGAAGCCCAATGCTGTGTTTGCACCCTGCAACTGGATGCCGCTGATAGTGTATGTTTAGGGCTGCCCCTCCCCCTAGTGATCCTCTGTGCCCCCCAGGTCTGGCCCCCCTCCTTTTCTGAAAATTGCACTGTCAACTTTTAAAACAGATAATTAATATATACTGGAAAAACATTTAACTTGCCAAATTAAGACAAAGTGTTATAGATACATCTGGTGGATACTTACTTGCAAATGAACTAAACTGCAACTTGAATCTTGTGGTTCTACAAATAAAGTAACAAAATACATTTTTGCTATATAAAAACAATTGGTCCAGAGTTAAGTCAGTGTGTCTTTCTTCTGTTGTCTGCGTGTGTGCAACAAATGCTTTGGACTACCCTCTGATAAGCCGAACTGCTTGACCACTCTACCACAAAAGCGAGCATTAGTATTATCTACTTTAACCTCTGTTAAGCCTCTGGGGAACCCATGGACTCTGTACACACTATCTTATTTTGATATAGTGTATATATAGAGCCAGCTTCCTATAGCAGGTCATCCTGTTGGGATGGGTGTACACGTAAAAGTGGACACAATGCAAAAATCAACAGTTCCTTTGGGGGGAGGGGAAGGGTAAGTTTGGTTAAGTTTCTCAGGTAAGTAAAGCACTTACACAGTCCGTCTCCTGGGCATAGGTAGCCCACCGTTGGGGGTTCATGGCAACCCCAAAGCCACAGCACCACAGGGCTGGTCAGGTGCAGAGGTCAAAGGCGCCTATAAAGAACAGGGGTGCTCTAGTCCTGGTCTGCTTACAGGTAAATATATAACTGTGTCCTCTGGGAGCAGACCAGGAGGCTTTTGTTGAGCACATGTGGGGACACACAAGCCCACAAAACACACTCAGCGGCACAGGGTCGACCGGGTGCAGTGGACAAAGTAGGTGTCTGGTTTGCTATTAAAAGCAATGGAGGGACCTGGGGGTCACTTAGGCGAAGCAGGCAGGGCACAGGGGGGGCTTCTCGGGCCAGCCACTGACTGGGCTAGGATGAGCGCCGCCTGCTGGTCACTCCTGCACTGGTAGGTGGTTCCTCTCGGTCCTGGGGGCTGCAGGTACAGTGCTTAGTCCAGACGACGGGTTCCTTTGTTACCAGGCAGTCACGGTCAGGGGGAGCCTCTGGATCCTCTCTGCAGGCGTCGCTGTGGGGATGCAGGGGGGTCGACTCAGGGTGCCCACGTCGTCGTAGTGGCCTGAGAGTCCTCTATGCATTGTCGGTTCTCCTGACCTCAAGCCGGGGGGCGTCGGGTGCAGTGTGTGAAGTCTCACGCTTTCGGCGGGAAGAGTTCTTTAAAAGTTGCTTCTTTGTTGCAATGTTTCAGGTTTTGAACAGTGCTGCTGTTCACTGGAGTTTCTTGGTCCTTTAGGTTCGGGGCAGTCCTCTGAGTCCTCAGAGGTCGCTGGTCCCTGTCGGATTCATTGCTGTGCAGGTTCTTTGAGTCTGGAGACAGGCTGGTAGGGCTGGGGCCAAGTCAGTTGTCGTCTGCGGGGCTTTCAGGTCAGCAGTCAGCAGTCCTTCTTTCTTCAGGTGGCAGGAATCGGACTCTGATTTCCTGGGTTCAGGGTCGCCCCTGAATACTAAATTTAGGGGTGCTTAGGTCTGGGGGGCAGTAGTCCATGGCTACTGCCCTGGAGCGTGGTTACACCCTCTTTGTGCCTCCTCCCTGAAAAGAGGGGGGGGGGGGGGGGGGGAGTGGACATCCCTATTCCTATTGGGGAAATCTCCAAAATCAAGATGGAGGATTTCTAAAGGCAGGGGGTCATCTCAACTCAGGGCACCTTAGGGGTTGTCCTGACTGGTAGGTGACTCCCTGTTTTTCTCTATCTCCTCTGGACTTGCTGCCAAAAGTGGGGGCATTGTCCAGGGGGGTGGGCATCTCTACTAGCTGGAGTGCCCTGGGGCATTGTAACAGGCATGAGCAGTCGAGGCTCACTGTTAGGTGTTACAGTTCCTTCAGGGGGGAGGTGTTAAGCACCTCCACCCAGTACAGGCTTTGTTTCTGGCCTCCGAGCACAAAGGCTCTCACCCCATGGGGTCAGAAACTCATCTCAGTGGCAGGCTGGCAAAGACCAGTCAGTCCTGCACTGAAGGATTGGGTAAAATACAGGGGGCTCTGTGCATTTTTTAATAAATCCAGCACTGGCATCAGTGTGGGTTCATTGTTTTGAGAAGTTTGATACCAAACTTCCCAGTATTCAGTGTAGCCATTATGGAACTGTGGAGTTCCTTTCGACAAACTGCCAGACCATGTACTTAATATGGCCTCCCTGTACTTACAATGTCTAAGAATGGACTTAGACACTGTAGGGGCATTTTGCTCATGCAGCTATGCCCTCACCTATGGTATAGTGCACCCTGCCTTAGGGCTGTAAGGCCTGCTAGAGGGGTGACTTACCTATGCCACAGGCAGTATTTTGTGTGCATGGCATCCTGAGGGGGATGCCATGTCGACTTCGCCTTTTTCTCCTCACCAGCACACAGTCTGCAGTGGGTTAGGTGAGGGGTCCCGCAGGGTGGCACAACACATGCTGCAGCCCTTAGGGACCTTCCCTGGTCATAGGGCCCTTGGTACCACTGGTACCTTTTTACAAGGGACTAATCTGTGTGCCAGGGATGTGCCAAATATGGAACAATGGTAAATTTTTCAGTGAAAACACTAGTGCTGGGGCCTGGTTAGCTGGGTCCCAGCACACTTCAGTCAAGTTAGCATCAATATCAGGCAAAAAGTGGGGGGGCAACCGGGAGCCATTTTCCTACAACCCCTGTCAAAGCAGGCTTTGTTCCTTACCGCCCAAGAGTGTGAGCTCTCAACCCTGGAGGTCAAAGTGCCAGCCAGTGTAGGAGGCTGGCCAGGTTTGTAGTGGGTACCTAAGGTACTTACACCTTATACCAGGCCGAGTTAGCCCTTATTAGTGAAATGTAGTTAGTGTCTAGAAGCCAGGCACTCTAGAGGTAGCTGTGGATGAGCAGCCAAGGCTTATCTAAGAGACATGCAAAGGTCATGCAATACCACTGTAGTCTCACAGTACTCACACACGTAAGACAACACTCAGTGTTACAAAAATAAAGGTACTTTATGTTCGATGGCATCTGTCGCTGTAGATACGCATGTTCTGCAATAGCTCGCCATCTGGTGTTGGGCCGGAGTGTTACAAGTTGTTTTTCTATGAAGAAGTCTTTCGAGTCACGGGACCGAGTGACTCCTCCTTTTGTCTCCATTGCGCATGGGCGTCGACTCCATCTTCGATTGTTTTTTTTCCGCCATCGGGTTCGGACGTGTTCCTGTCGCTCCGAGTTTCGGAACGGAAAAAATAGTTAATTTCGGAAGATTTTCGTCGGTATTGTTGCGTTCGGGATCGGCGTACTTAGATTCCACACCGCATCGAAGAGCTCCGGTGCCCTTCGGGGTCGTTTTTCGATCCTCCGTCGGGGCCTGGTCGGCCCGACCGCGTGCTGAAGAACGCCGATGGAACGGACCCCGTTCCGTTTCTGCCCCAAATACCACAATAAATACCCCTACACAGACCAACACTTGGTCTGCAACCTGTGCCTGTCACCTGAGCACAGCGAAGACACCTGCGAAGCCTGTCGTGCGTTCCGGTCCCGAAAAACACTCCGAGACCGTCGAGCCAGAAGACTTCAAATGGCGTCCGCACCGACAGCCCAACGGGAGTTCGAGGAACAAGAAGAGGAAGGTACCTTCTCGATCCAAGACTCAGACTCCGAAGGATTCGACGATACACAAACCGTGAGTAAGACGTCGAAAACCACACAAAGAAACATTTACAAGGCCCAGGGGACGCCACTGCCACCAGGCCATGGCTCGACCCATAAATTCGGTGACCGACCGTCGGCACCGAAAAAGGCCCAAACAGTGCCGAGATCGTCCGACTCCGGTCGAGACACCGGCACGCAGCCTTCTCGGGACCGAGAAAGTGCTGGAGACAAGCCTCGACACCGAGATGCCGGTGTGGACACGGCTCGACGCCGAGACAGCGGCACCGAAACAGATCGACGCCGAGAGGTTTCGGCCCCGAAAAGGAAAAAAGTCACCTCGGAGCCGAAAAAACGCGCAGACAAAGTTTCGATGCCGAAACAAACTGCAAGCGACCCGGCTTCAGGCTCTTATACAGAAGAGCACTCGCTAACCTCCCAAATGCAAAAGCATAGGTTTGAGGAAGAGCTACAAGCAACTGATGTGGACCATACGCAAAAGCGTATCTTCATTCAGCAGGGGACAGGAAAAATAAGCACCCTTCCCCCCATTAGGAGAAAGAGAAGGTTGGAGTTCCAGACGGAACAAGCACCACAACCAAAAGTGGTGAAAAGAGTTACACCACCACCCTCTCCTCCGCCCGTGATTAACGTTTCACCAGCACAAACGCCATCACACTCCCCAGCTCACACCACCATGAGCCAGGGTGACCAAGATCAGGACGCATGGGACCTATACGACGCCCCAGTGTCAGATAACAGCCCAGAGGCATACCCTACAAAACCATCTCCACCAGAAGACAGCACCGCGTACTCTCAGGTGGTGGCTAGAGCAGCACAATTTCACAACGTAAGCCTCCACTCAGAACAGGTCGAGGATGATTTCTTGTTCAACACACTCTCCTCCACCCACAGCTCCTACCAAAGCCTGCCTATGCTCCCTGGTATGCTCCGGCACGCAAAAGACATATTTAAGGACCCGGTCAAAAGTAGGGCAATCACACCAAGGGTGGAAAAAAAGTATAAACCGCCTCCTACGGACCCGGTTTTCATCACAACACAGCTGCCACCAGACTCTGTTGTTGTAGGAGCAGCTAGGAAAAGGGCCAACTCTCACACATCTGGAGATGCACCACCCCCAGATAAAGAAAGCCGCAAGTTCGATGCAGCTGGTAAGAGAGTCGCAGCACAAGCTGCAAACCAGTGGCGCATCGCGAACTCCCAGGCACTACTTGCGCGCTATGACAGAGCCCACTGGGACGAGATGCAACATCTCATTGAACATCTGCCCAAAGACTTCCAAAATAGGGCAAAACAAGTGGTTGAGGAGGGACAGACCATCTCCAACAACCAGATACGTTCCTCCATGGACGCTGCAGATACAGCTGCACGGACAATTAATACATCTAACTATCAGAAGGCATGCATGGCTCCGAACGTCTGGATTTAAACCAGAGATTCAACAAGCAGTTCTCAATATGCCTTTTAATGAAAAAGAACTGTTCGGTCCAGAAGTGGACACAGCGATTGAGAAACTCAAAAAAGATACGGACACTGCCAAAGCCATGGGCGCACTCTACTCCCCGCAGAGGGAATTACAGCACATTCCGTAAAACGCCCTTTCGAGGGGGGTTTCGGGGTCAAAGCACACAAGCCAGCACCTCACAAGCAACACCGTCCACTTACCAGGAACAGTATAGAGGAGGTTTTCGGGGACAATATAGAGGAGGGCAATTCCCTAGAAATAGAGGGAGATTTCAAAGCCCCAAAACCCCTACTACTAAACAATGACTCACATGTCACTCACCCCCTCCACACAACACCAGTGGGGGGAAGAATAGGTCATTATTACAAAGCATGGGAGGAAATCACTACAGACACTTGGGTTCTAGCAATTATCCAACATGGTTATTGCATAGAATTTCTACAATTCCCTCCAAACATACCACCAAAAGCACAAAATTTAACAACACACCATTCCAATCTCCTGGAGATAGAAGTGCAGGCACTATTGCAAAAGAATGCAATCGAATTAGTGCCAAACACACAAATAAACACAGGAGTTTACTCACTGTACTTTCTGATACCAAAGAAGGACAAAACGCTGAGACCAATCCTAGACCTCAGAGTAGTGAACACTTTCATCAAATCAGACCACTTCCACATGGTCACACTACAAGAAGTATTGCCATTGCTAAAACTGCACGACTACATGGCAACTTTAGACCTCAAGGATGCTTATTTCCATATACCAATACACCCATCGCACAGGAAATACCTAAGGTTTGTATTCAAAGGAATACATTACCAATTCAAGGTACTGCCTTTCGGATTAACAACCGCACCAAGAGTCTTTACCAAATGTCTAGCGGTAGTCGCTGCACACATAAGAAGGCAGCAAATACATGTGTTCCCATATTTGGACGACTGGCTAATCAAGGCCCATTCGTTCATACAGTGCTCAAATCACACAAATCAGATCATACAAACCCTCTTCAAACTCGGGTTCACCGTCAATTTCACAAAATCCAAAATTCTGCCACGCAAGGTACAACAATACCTGGGAGCCATAATAGACACATCAAAGGGAGTAGCCACTCCAAGTCCACAAAGAATTCAAAATTTCAACACCATCATACAACGCATGTATCCAACACAAAAGATACAGGCAAAGATGGTATTACAACTCCTAGGCATGATGTCATCATGCATAGCCATTGTCCCAAACGCAAGACTGCACATGAGGCCCTTACAACAATGCCTAGCATCACAGTGGTCTCAAGCACAGGGTCACCTTCTAGATCTGGTGTTAATAGACCGCCAAACTTACCTCTCGCTTCTGTGGTGGAACAACATAAATTTAAACAAAGGGCGGCCTTTCCAAGACCCAGTGCCACAATACGTAATAACAGATGCTTCCATGACAGGGTGGGGAGCACACCTCGGTCAACACAGCATACAAGGACAATGGAACGTACATCAAACACAACTGCATATCAATCACCTAGAACTTCTAGCAGTTTTTCAAGCACTAAAAGCTTTCCAACCAATAATAGTTCACAAATACATTCTCGTCAAAACAGACAACATGACAACAATGTATTATCTAAACAAGCAGGGAGGGACGCACTCCACGCAGTTAAGCCTGCTAGCACAAAAAATTTGGCATTGGGCAATTCACAACCAAATTCGCCTAATTGCACAGTTTATACCAGGGATACAAAATCAACTCGCAGACAATCTCTCTCGAGATCACCAACAGGTCCACGAATGGGAAATTCACCCCCAAATTCTGAACACTTATTTCAAACTCTGGGGAACACCTCAGATAGACTTGTTTGCAACAAGGGAGAACGCAAAATGCCAAAACTTCGCATCCAGGTACCCACACAAACAATCCCAAGGCAATGCCCTATGGATGAACTGGTCAGGGATATTTGCTTACGCTTTTCCTCCTCTCCCTCTCCTTCCTTACCTGGTAAACAAACTCAGTCAAAGCAAACTCAAACTCATATTGATAGCACCAACTTGGGCAAGGCAACCCTGGTACACAACGCTGCTAGACCTATCAGTGGTACCCTGCATCAAATTGCCCAACAGGCCAGATCTGTTGACACAGCACAACCAAAAGATCAGACACCCAGATCCAGCATCGCTCAATCTAGCAATCTGGCTCCTGAAATCCTAGAATTCGGGCACTTACAACTTACCCAAGAATGTATGGAAGTCATAAAACAAGCAAGAAGGCCATCCACCAGGCACTGCTATGCAAGTAAATGGAAGAGGTTTGTTTGCTACTGCCATATTAATCAAATACAACCATTACACACAACTCCAGAACATGTAGTGGGTTACTTGCTTCACTTACAAAAATCTAACCTAGCTTTCTCTTCCATTAAGATTCACCTTGCAGCAATATCTGCATACCTGCAAACTACCTATTCAACTTCCCTATATAAAATACCAGTCATTAAAGCATTCATGGAGGGCCTTAGGAGAATTATACCACCAAGAACACTACCTGTTCCTTCATGGAACCTAAATGTTGTCCTAACTAGACTTATGGGTCCACCTTTTGAACCCATGCACTCCTGCGACATACAGTTCCTAACCTGGAAGGTGGCATTTCTCATCGCCATTACTTCCCTGAGAAGAGTAAGCGAGATTCAGGCGTTTACTATACAGGAACCTTTTATACAACTACCCAAAAATAAAGTCGTCCTAAGGACCAATCCTAAATTTTTGCCGAAGGTTATTTCACCGTTCCATCTAAATCAAACAGTGGAACTTCCAGTGTTCTTTCCACAGCCAGATACCGTAGCTGAAAGGGCACTACATACATTAGATGTCAAAAGAGCATTAATGTATTACATTGACAGAACAAAGAACATCAGAAAGACTAAACAACTCTTTATTGCATTTCAAAAACCTCATGCAGGAAACCCAATTTCAAAACAAGGTATAGCCAGATGGATAGTTAAATGCATCCAAATCTGCTACCTTAAAGCTAAACGACAGCTGCCCATTACACCAAGGGCACACTCAACCAGAAAGAAAGGTGCTACCATGGCCTTTCTAGGAAACATCCCAATGCAAGAAATATGTAAGGCAGCCACATGGTCTAAGCCTCACACATTCACCAAGCACTACTGTGTAGACGTGTTATCCGCACAACAAGCCACAGTAGGTCAAGCTGTATTAAGGACATTATTTCAGACTACTTCCACTCCTACAGGCTGATCCACCGCTTTTGGGGAAATAACTGCTTACTAGTCTATTGCAGAACATGCGTATCTACAGCGACAGATGCCATCGAACTGAAAATGTCACTTACCCAGTGTACATCTGTTCGTGGCATCAGTCGCAGTAGATTCGCACGTGCCCACCCGCCTCCCCGGGAGCCTGTAGCAGTTTGGAAGTTACCTTCAATTATTTATATATGTATCATCTCAACCTTAAATAGGTGCATACTTAGTCACTCCATTGCATGGGCACTATTACTACAATTCAACTCCTACCTCACCCTCTGCGGGGAAAAACAATCGAAGATGGAGTCGACGCCCATGCGCAATGGAGACAAAAGGAGGAGTCACTCGGTCCCGTGACTCGAAAGACTTCTTCGAAGAAAAACAACTTGTAACACTCCGGCCCAACACCAGATGGCGAGCTATTGCAGAACATGCGAATCTACTGCGACTGATGCCACGAACAGATGTACACTGGGTAAGTGACATTTTCATTTAGTGGCACAGTGCCAAAAATCCTTTGGAGACTATACTCCCTTAGGAGGTAAGTAAATTACTATATATATATATATATATATATATATATATATATATATATATATATATATATATATATATACTAGAAACCAAAAACAGGTAAGTAAATAGTCAGAAAATAGTGAAAGTCTCAATTGTTAGAAATGGGCCTGGGGGAACACAAACCATATACTAACATATTGGAATGCGAAAGTCTGTTTCCCACCTAGGCAAGTGTGTGTAGAGGGGTGCTAGGAGTGTAAGAAAACACCAAAGATAAGTAATGTACCCCACCCCAGAGCCCAGGAAAGCAGGATTAAAATACAGCACGTTTCGTAAAAATCACTAGAAGTTGTGATAGAATATAATGCAAGAACCAGAAGAGACTGCAAGACACGAACAATGGGTTCCTGGACCTGAAGACCTGTGGAAGAACGGGACCAAGTCCAAGAAGCACTGAAGAGTCCAGGGAGAACAGGAGCCCCTGCTTACACGGATGAAGGTGCAAAAGAAGAACCCCCGGTGAGAAGACAGTCAGTATTGCACCAAAGAAGACAGATGCCGGTTCCTGGTTGGTTCAGAAGATGGCCCACGCTGGATGGATGAATGCAGTATGGCCTGTGTTGCTGGATTCCGCCAACAATCCTTTGCACACACGAAGCTCACAGTTAGTGAAAAATGGTGCTGCTAGGGACCAGGAGAGACCTGGTGGCCTCTACCCAGGAAGGGGAGACAGTGTGCTCTCAGCAACTCTGAGCCCTCAGAAGGCCAGGCAGTGTGCACAGGAGTCCCACAGCACGGGGACAAGGGAGGTGCAAATGGAGGCCCACGCAGCACGATGGAAAGGATTCCCATGCCACCGGAGAACCACTCAAAGTTGTGCGTCGCAGGATGGAGTGCTGCAGGCCAGAACTGTGCAGTGCATGAAGAACTTCTTGGAAGGTCACACACAAGCCTTGGCAACTGCAAGTCAAGCGATGCACAGGAGTACTGTCTTCCTTGGGGAGGCAAGCTCTTACCTCCACCAAAATTGGACAGCTGGGGATTGGGACTGGTGGAGTCACTTTAGTCCACCACCTGTGTCTTTGTATCCACGCCGGTCATCTGGAGAGGGGACTCAAGCCACCGGTCGTCGCTGCAGAGAGGTGCCTGCTGAAGCAGTGAAGTGACTCAGTCCCTCCACTGGAGATTCCTTCAGTTCTTCTTTTGCAGGCTGAAGACAGGCAGTCCTTGGAGGAAGCACGACCTGGAAACTGTAGCAGTTGCTGGCAGGAGCTGAAGATACAATGTTGCAGAAGTAGTCTTAGTGTCTTTGTTGCAGTTTTGTAGAGTTCCTGGAGCAGTCAGCGGTTGATCTGTCCGTAGAAGATGAAGTAGAGGATGCAGAGGATTCCTACTAGAGTCTTGCAATCCGAATCTGAAGAAACACCCACAGGAGAGACCCTAAATAGCCCTGAGAGGGGTGATTGGTCACCTAACCTGCTAAGCACCTATCAGGAAAGGTCTCTGACGTCACCTGCAGGCACTGGCCACTCGGATGCTCCCAGAGTACCCCACCACCATGGAATCCAAGATGGCAAAACCCAGGGACACTGGAGGAGCTCTGGGCACCAACCCTGGGGTGGTGATGGACAGGGGAGTGGTCACTACTCTTTCCTTTGTCCAGTTCCGTGCCAGAGTAGGGCCTGGGGGGAGGGGGAGGGGTCGGTCCCTGAACCGGTGTAGACTGGATTATGCAAGGAGGGCTCAAAGCATTTCCAGATTCTCTGGGAGAATACCCCTCCCATGCCTGAAATACCTACTTCTAAAGGGAGAGGGTGTAACACCCCTCTCCTAAAATAAATCCTTTGTTCTGCCTTACAGGGATTGAGCTGCTCAAGCCCTAGGAGGGCTGAAACCTGTGAGATGGCAGCAGCTGGGGCTGCAGTAAAAACCTCAGAAGGCTGGTATGGCAGTACTGGGGGTCCACTTTGAAGCCCCCAGAATGCATAGGATTGTGCAACTAATACTGGAATCAGTATTGTGGTACACTTCCCAGCTGTTAGACATCTTACATGGTCATATTCGGAGTTACCATTGTGAAGCTACAGATGTATATATTGACCTATATGTAGTGCAAACTTATAATGGCATCCCCGCACTCAAAGTCTGGGAAAATGGGCCTGGACGACGTGGGGACACCCCCTCTAGTGCAGGGGTTCCCTCAAACACAGGTACTATGTACCTAGCCTTCAGGGTTTGAAGGTTAGACATATAGGTGACTTATAAGTGACCTGGTGTAGTGAAAATGGCTGTGATTTAGTGTATGCACTATTTCGCACAGGCTGCAATGGCAGTCCTGTAGAAGCCATTGTATGGGCTCCCGATGGGTGGCAAACAAAATGCTGCAGCCCCATGGATCCCCCTGGTACCCAAATGCCCTGGGTACCTAGGTACCATATACTAGGGTCTTATAAGGGGGGTCCAGTATGCCAATTTGGAGTGAAATACTGGGTTACCAGTATTCAAGGACCAATTTGAAACCAGAGAGAGCATAAGCACTTGGGTCCTGGTTACCAGGATCCCAGTGACAGTCAAGCATACTGACAAACAGTGAAACATACTGACAAGTAGGCCACAAAACCATAAGCCCTGGGGTCCTGACTAGCAGGATCCCAGTGACAGTCAAAACACACCGACAAACAGTCCAAAAATGGGGGTAACCATGCTAGATAGAACGAGGCTACTTTCTCACAGCCAGTGCCCTTTGAGTGCCTGTATTGATTCCCTCACTGGAATCAGTGAGCAGTTATTAATGAGATGTTTGGTACCAAACATTCCTATTTTCAGTGAAGCTGTTATGTAGCTGGAGAACATGTATTGACCAGTGTCCATCGCACATATTTAAAATGGCTTCCCTGTGCACTTACTATGTCTACGAATCGACAGACCTAGCAGGGGCATACTTGCTCCTGCCAATAGGAAAACACATAATATAATGCACCCTGCCTTTAGGGCTGGAGGTCCTGCTGTAAGCGTTAGTGGGCATGGCACTCAGGCTGTGTGCCATGTCGCGTTATCACTTTTAGCTGCAACAAGACACGCACCCTGCAATGGCTGTCTACGTGAGTTAGATGAGTGGTCCCTTAGATTGTCACAAGCTGTGCTGCAGCTCTGAGAGACCCTCTTTAGTACCTATGCCGTAGGTACCACTTATTTGAGACTTATAGAGGTGCTAAAAGTCTAGCCACTTGGGGATCAAGTGACTGGTTGTCTTGTTTTCAGGCAAGAAACCCTGGCTCTGGGGACCTGGTTAACAGGAACCCAGTGCACTTCAGTCAGAGCAGAGTTGCATCCAATACCAGGCAAAAAAATGGGGGAACTACTGCAACCAGAACCCAGTGTTCGATGGCATCTGTCGCTGTAGATACGCATGTTCTGCAATAGCTCGCCATCTGGTGTTGGGCCGGAGTGTTACAAGTTGTTTTTCTTCGAAGAAGTCTTTCGAGTCACGGGACCGAGTGACTCCTCCTTTTGTCTCCATTGCGCATGGGCGTCGACTCCATCTTCGATTGTTTTTTTTCCGCCATCGGGTTCGGACGTGTTCCTGTCGCTCCGAGTTTCGGAACGGAAAATTAGCTAATTTCGGAAGATTTTCGTCGGTATTCTTGCGTTCGGGATCGGCGTACTTAGATTCCACACCGCATCGAAGAGCTCCGGTGCCCTTCGGGGTAGTTTTTCGATCCTCCGTCGGGGCCTGGTCGGCCCGACCGCGTGCTGAAGAACGCCGATGGAACGGACCCCGTTTCGTTTCTGCCCCAAATGCCACAATAAATACCCCTACACAGACCAACACTTGTTCTGCAACCTGTGCCTGTCACCTGAGCACAGCGAAGACACCTGCGAGGCCTGTCGTGCGTTCCGGTCCCGAAAAACACTCCGAGACCGTCGAGCCAGAAGACTTCAAATGGCGTCCGCACCGACAGCCCAACGGGAGTTCGAGGAACAGGAAGAAGAAGGTACCTTCTCGATCCAAGACTCAGACTCCGAAGGATTCGACGACACACAAACCGTGAGTAAGACGTCGAAAACCACACAAAGAAACATTTACAAGGCCCAGGGGACGCCACTGCCACCAGGCCATGGCTCCACCCATAAATTCGGTGACCGACCGTCGGCACCGAAAAAGGCCCAAACAGTGCCGAGATCGTCCGACTCCGGTCGAGACACCGGCACGCAGCCTTCTCGGGACCGAGAAAGTGCTGGAGACAAGCCTCGACACCGAGATGCCGGTGTGGACACGGCTCGACGCCGAGACAGCGGCACCGAAACAGATCGACGCCGAGAGGTTTCGGCCCCGAAAAGGAAAAAAGTCACCTCGGAGCCGAAAAAACACGCAGACAAAGTTTCGACGCCGAAACAAACTGCAAGCGACCCAGCTTCAGGCTCTTATACAGAAGAGCACTCGCTAACCTCTCAAATGCAAAAGCATAGGTTTGAGGAAGAGCTACAAGCAACTGATGTGGACCATACGCAAAAGCGTATCTTCATTCAGCAGGGGACAGGAAAAATAAGCACCCTTCCCCCCATTAGGAGAAAGAGAAGGTTGGAGTTCCAGACGGAACAAGCACCACAACCAAAAGTGGTTAAAAGAATTACACCACCACCCTCTCCTCCGCCCGTGATTAACGTTTCACCAGCACAAACTCCATCTCACTCCCCAGCTCACACCACCATGAGCCAGGGTGACCAAGATCAGGACGCATGGGACCTATACGACGCCCCAGTGTCAGATAACAGCCCGGAGGCCTACCCTACAAAGCCATCTCCACCAGAAGACAGCACCGCGTACTCTCAGGTGGTGGCTAGAGCAGCACAATTTCATAACGTAAGCCTCCACTCAGAACAGGTCGAGGATGATTTCTTGTTCAACACACTCTCCTCCACCCACAGCTCCTACCAAAGCCTGCCTATGCTCCCTGGTATGCTCCGGCACGCAAAAGACATATTTAAGGAGCCGGTCAAAAGTAGGGCAATCACACCAAGGGTGGAAAAGAAGTATAAGCCGCCTCCTACGGACCCGGTTTTCATCACTACACAGCTGCCACCAGACTCTGTTGTTGTAGGAGCAGCTAGGAAAAGGGCCAACTCTCACACATCTGGAGATGCACCACCCCCAGATAAAGAAAGCCGCAAGTTTGATGCAGCTGGTAAAAGAGTCGCAGCACAAGCTGCAAACCAGTGGCGCATCGCGAACTCCCAGGCACTACTTGCGCGCTATGACAGAGCCCACTGGGATGAGATGCAACATCTCATTCAACATCTGCCCAAGGACTTCCAAAATAGGGCGAAACAAGTGGTTGAGGAGGGACAGACCATCTCCAACAACCAGATACGTTCCTCCATGGACGCTGCAGATACAGCTGCACGGACAATTAATACATCTGTAACCATCAGACGGCATGCATGGCTCCGAATGTCTGGATTTAAACCAGAGATTCAACAAGCAGTTCTCAATATGCCTTTTAATGAAAAAGAACTGTTCGGTCCAGAAGTGGACACAGCGATTGAGAAACTTAAAAAAGATACGGACACTGCCAAAGCCATGGGCGCACTCTACTCCCCGCAGAGCAGAGGGAATTACAGCACATTCCGTAAAACGCCCTTTCGAGGGGGGTTTCGGGGTCAAAGCACACAAGCCAGCACCTCACAAGCAACACCGTCCACTTACCAGGGACAGTATAGAGGAGGTTTTCGGGGCCAATATAGAGGAGGGCAATTCCCTAGAAATAGAGGAAGATTTCAAAGCCCCAAAACCCCTACTACTAAACAATGACTCACATGTCACTCACCCCCTCCACACAACACCAGTGGGGGGAAGAATATGTCATTATTACAAAGCATGGGAGGAAATCACTACAGACACTTGGGTTCTAGCAATTATCCAACATGGTTATTGCATAGAATTTCTACAATTCCCTCCAAACATACCACCAAAAGCACAAAATTTAACAACACACCATTCCAATCTCCTGGAGATAGAAGTGCAGGCACTATTGCAAAAGAATGCAATCGAATTAGTGCCAAACACACAAATAAACACAGGAGTTTACTCACTGTACTTTCTGATACCAAAGAAGGACGAAACGCTCAGACCAATCCTAGACCTCAGAGTAGTGAACACTTTCATTAAATCAGACCACTTCCACATGGTCACACTACAAGAAGTATTGCCATTGCTAAAACTACACGACTACATGGCAACTTTAGACCTCAAGGATGCTTATTTCCATATACCAATACACCCATCGCACAGGAAATACCTAAGGTTTGTATTCAAAGGAATACATTACCAATTCAAGGTACTGCCTTTCGGATTAACAACCGCACCAAGAGTCTTTACCAAATGTCTAGCGGTAGTCGCTGCACACATAAGAAGGCAGCAAATACATGTGTTCCCATATTTGGACGACTGGCTAATCAAGGCCCATTCGTTCATACAGTGCTCAAATCACACAAATCAGATCATACAAACCCTCTTCAAACTCGGGTTCACCGTCAATTTCACAAAATCCAAAATTCTGCCACGCAAGGTACAACAATACCTGGGAGCCATAATAGACACATCAAAGGGAGTAGCCACTCCAAGTCCACAAAGAATTCAAAATTTCAACACCATCATACAACGCATGTATCCAACACAAAAGATACAGGCAAAGATGGTATTACAACTCCTAGGCATGATGTCATCATGCATAGCCATTGTCCCAAACGCAAGACTGCACATGAGGCCCTTACAACAATGCCTAGCATCACAGTGGTCTCAAGCACAGGGTCACCTTCTAGATCTGGTGTTAATAGACCGCCAAACTTACCTCTCGCTTCTGTGGTGGAACAACATAAATTTAAACAAAGGGCGGCCTTTCCAAGACCCAGTGCCACAATACGTAATAACAACAGATGCTTCCATGACAGGGTGGGGAGCACACCTCGGTCAACACAGCATACAAGGACAATGGAACGTACATCAAACACAACTGCATATCAATCACCTAGAACTTCTAGCAGTTTTTCAAGCACTAAAAGCTTTCCAACCAATAATAGTTCACAAATACATTCTCGTCAAAACAGACAACATGACAACAATGTATTATCTAAACAAGCAGGGAGGGACGCACTCCACGCAGTTAAGCCTGCTAGCACAAAAAATTTGGCATTGGGCAATTCACAACCAAATTCGCCTAATTGCACAGTTTATACCAGGGATACAAAATCAACTCGCAGACAGTCTCTCTCGAGATCACCAACAGGTCCACGAATGGGAAATTCACCCCCAAATTCTGAACACTTATTTCAAACTCTGGGGAACACCTCAGATAGACTTGTTTGCAACAAGGGAGAACGCAAAATGCCAAAACTTCGCATCCAGGTACCCACACAAACAATCCCAAGGCAATGCCCTATGGATGAACTGGTCAGGGATATTTGCTTACGCTTTTCCTCCTCTCCCTCTCCTTCCTTACCTGGTAAACAAACTCAGTCAAAGCAAACTCAAACTCATATTGATAGCACCAACTTGGGCAAGGCAACCCTGGTACACAACGCTGCTAGACCTATCAGTGGTACCCTGCATCAAATTGCCCAACAGGCCAGATCTGTTGACACAGCACAACCAAAAGATCAGACACCCAGATCCAGCATCGCTCAATCTAGCAATCTGGCTCCTGAAATCCTAGAATTCGGGCACTTACAACTTACCCAAGAATGTATGGAAGTCATAAAACAAGCAAGAAGGCCATCCACCAGGCACTGCTATGCAAGTAAATGGAAGAGGTTTGTTTGCTACTGCCATATTAATCAAATACAACCATTACACACAACTCCAGAACATGTAGTGGGTTACTTGCTTCACTTACAAAAATCTAACCTAGCTTTCTCTTCCATTAAGATTCACCTTGCAGCAATATCTGCATACCTGCAGACTACCTATTCAACTTCCCTATATAAAATACCAGTCATTAAAGCATTCATGGAGGGCCTTAGGAGAATTATACCACCAAGAACACCACCTGTTCCTTCATGGAACCTAAATGTTGTCCTAACTAGACTTATGGGTCCACCTTTTGAACCCATGCACTCCTGCGACATACAGTTCCTAACCTGGAAGGTGGCATTTCTCATCGCCATTACTTCCCTGAGAAGAGTAAGCGAGATTCAGGCGTTTACTATACAGGAACCTTTTATACAACTACACAAAAATAAAGTCGTCCTAAGGACCAATCCTAAATTTTTGCCAAAGGTTATTTCACCGTTCCATCTAAATCAAACAGTGGAACTTCCAGTGTTCTTTCCACAGCCAGATACCGTAGCTGAAAGGGCACTACATACATTAGATGTCAAAAGAGCATTGATGTATTACATTGACAGAACAAAAAACATCAGAAAGACTAAACAACTCTTTATTGCATTTCAAAAACCTCACGCAGGAAACCCAATTTCAAAACAAGGTATAGCCAGATGGATAGTTAAATGCATCCAAATCTGCTACCTTAAAGCTAAACGACAGCTGCCCATTACACCAAGGGCACACTCAACCAGAAAGAAAGGTGCTACCATGGCCTTTCTAGGAAACATCCCAATGCAAGAAATATGTAAGGCAGCCACATGGTCTACGCCTCACACATTCACCAAGCACTACTGTGTAGACGTGTTATCCGCACAACAAGCCACAGTAGGTCAAGCCGTATTAAGGACATTATTTCAAACTACTTCCACTCCTACAGGCTGATCCACCGCTTTTGGGGAAATAACTGCTTACTAGTCTATGCAGAACATGCGTATCTACAGCGACAGATGCCATCGAACTGAAAATGTCACTTACCCAGTGTACATCTGTTCGTGGCATCAGTCGCAGTAGATTCGCATGTGCCCACCCGCCTCCCCGGGAGCCTGTAGCAGTTTGGAAGTTACCTTCAATTATTTATATATGTATCATCTCAACCTTAAATAGGTGCATACTTAGTCACTCCATTGCATGGGCACTATTACTACAATTCAACTCCTACCTCACCCTCTGCGGGGAAAAACAATCGAAGATGGAGTCGACGCCCATGCGCAATGGAGACAAAAGGAGGAGTCACTCGGTCCCGTGACTCGAAAGACTTCTTCGAAGAAAAACAACTTGTAACACTCCGGCCCAACACCAGATGGCGAGCTATTGCAGAACATGCGAATCTACTGCGACTGATGCCACGAACAGATGTACACTGGGTAAGTGACATTTTCATTCTGACAATACACAGCTTGGATTTTCTACTGTAATGGATCTGTAGACTACACCTTCTGTTATTGTCATGCCACTTCTTGAATCGGGTGTTAAGGGCCTTTCCAAAAACTGAATATAAAGAGGCTATAATAAATACTAGCACTTGAAAATTTGTGCTTACATTTATTGCTACCAAAAGTCAAACATGACTAGTAATGAACCACATATTAGTGAAATGTGTGTTCTTGCATCTCTTCCTCCTACCTTTTCTACTTCCAGTGTTTGTTTTTAAGTTGCGTTTATGATCTGCCTGTTCCTTTTCTGTGCCCTCTGGGTTTGAGTTGCACGTAGTGAATGCCCTAACAGTTCTATTTTATCCTTGTTAAAATTGAATAAACGCTACTACTTGGTTCTGGTTTGCCCTGCCCTGCCTCTGTAGTTTTTGGTTTGCTCTCATTATCCGTTTTTTTTTGTTTCTTCCTATGCAGAACTGTCTATTCAACCTACGCTGAATTCCACCCTCATTCCACCCCATGCGAGAACGCATGCCGCCACTGTTGCAGGAACACCCACCTCTCACGGTATGTGCAGTAAGACACACTAACTCAGTGGTTATACTTGGTGGTGTGAGATCATATTTAGCTTTATTAGCAACTTCTTGAGGGGCTATGGCCACTAGCATAGCTGTGGGCCGTGATTACCCTTGCAATTAATTTCCAGGAATTCTAGGCAGTTTCTTGTGGGTTTGGGAACAAGAAGCTGCCTGGTAGGAGCTTGGGAAGTAAAACTAGCATTGAAATTCCAGTCTATTCCATTGTCTACAGTCACCTCCAGTGTTCTTCTGCGTTTGGTTCCTTTTTAGGTCGGGTGTATGCATATGGCCGCTTGTATACTTTTAAGTACACTTCTTCTGTGGGCTTCCAGCTATTTCATTTGTTAGTCCTTTAAAAAAATCCTTGCTTGCTAGTGGTCAGTCATCCCTCTTTGTCCACCCTTCTGTGTGGGAGCAGGGACAAACTATCGTATAATTACGGTTTGTCCTGTTTATCTGGCCTGTAGGTTTTTTTTTTTTTTACTTTTACTGCTCAACTCCAGAGAAGCTTCCCTTTTCATTTGCTGACCATTCTTTCTCTGAGGTTAGTTGTAAACAAGGCTATAAATCAGGTTATCTTGCTCACTTTTGGTCTTTGTGGGCTCTCTGCACCCTCTCTCAGCTGCCTGGCTTCCGCCCTTCCTTGGCTTGGATTTGCCAAGTGTGCCTGCCAGTGTGCTGACAGCAAAGTCAGAGGATTGCTTGTAATTGCTTATAGCCTAGGCACCCAGCTGTGCCAGGCCTAAGCAATCCTTAGACAGTGCCCACTTCTGCTCCATACTGAGATCCCGCTCACAGATCCATCAGTGCACCACAGTTTACACACTGAACCCTCAGCCATGCCAGTGCTAGGAACCCCACACACGCTGTCTGCCAGAGCACCTCAGTTCTTGCAGTCAGTACACACTGCGGTTCCAGTACTGGGACCTCAGGTGCTGCTCTATCAGTGCACCTCAGTTCTTCCCTGACGAGGTCTCTTCCTTTCCTATACTGGGACCCCACTCACACTGTTCCATTACAGCAGCTCAATTCTAATATTCAGTCCCACTGTTAAGCCAATACTAGATCGAAAAAAGCAAAACGCAGCTTAGCCAGTGCACCTCAAGTCTAATATCCAACGACACTGCTGATATGAACCACCACAGCTCTGCCAGAATCCATCAATTCTAACATTAATTGCACATTTCTTCTCAGTTTTAAGGCTCACACATACTTCAGGACTCCTCGCTTCTGTGGTTCAGAGGCAATGCCACTCCCAGGCTGGGCCCCACTCCCAGCTTCACCAGAGCACCCCCAGGCTAACTCTCAGCATCCCTGGCACGCCAATACCAGGTTCCACACATAGCTCTTAGCATACCTCACTTCTGACCTTGTGTGCCTGTTAATATTACAGTACTGCAGCCCACATACAACTGTCAGTGCACCTCAACTCTGACCTGCAGCACCCCATTATTCCAATACCAGGAATTACTGTGGTCAGTTCCTCATTCCTCACCCGTTGGCTTTGTTATTCCAGCACTGGTCTGGAACACAGCTGTCTATAGCCCAATCCTGAGGTGAAGCGCGCTGTATTGGGGTTCACATACAACTCTTCCAATGCACCCCCTGCTGTTCTGCAGTGCCCCTTTCTGTTGCACACTAACGTCCGTTTGAGGATGTGGGAGAGCCAATTAAATCTATTCTTAGCTGTAATATTTATTTGGGAGGGTCTGTTTCATCTGTTTCACTCCGTTCTTTCCTTTACTGTTTACTCTGTTTTCTTTCTCCCCACTTTTCTCTTTCCACCTCTTAAAATCCCCATGTTAAGTTTCACTCTTTCAACTGTATATTTCTACTCTTTTTTTTTTTTTTTTTTTTTTTTTCCTCCTTGCTTCTCTGTATGCGTCCATTCACTTTTTTTTGTTTGTTTTGGTTTAGATTTTCTTCTTTCCTGTCTTCGGTGTTGTAGGAAGTTGGCTCTGTATATTCTATTTCAAAGTAAGAAATAACATGCACAGAGTCCAAGGGTTCCCCTTAGAGGTAAGATAGTGGCAAAAAGAGTTCTAATGCTCTATTTTGTGGTAGTGTGGTCGAGCAGTAGGCTTATCAGAGGGTAGTGTTACGTATTTGTTGTACACACACAGGCAATAAATGAGGAACACACACTCAGACAATTCCAGGCCAATAGGTTTTTATATAGAAAAATATAAGTTCGGTGGCATGTGTAGCTGCAGATACACATGCTGTGCATAGTCCGCCGTCTGGTGTTGGGTCGGAGTGTTACAAGTTGTTTTTCTTCGAAGAAGTCTTTTCGAGTCACGAGACCGAGGGACTCCTCCCACTTCGGTTCCATTGTGCATGGGCATCGACTCCATCTTAGATTGTTTTTTTTCCACCATCGGGTTCAGACGTGTTCCTTTTCGCTCCGTGTTTCGGGTCGGAAAGTTAGTCAGAATCAACGGAAAATTCGTCGGTATTGTTTCGTTCGGTATCGGGATAGTTAGGGCAAATCGACACCGAGCTTTAAAGAGCTCCGGTAGCCCTTCGGGGTATTTTCGGTCCCCCGTCGGGGCCTGGTCGGCCCGACCGCGTGCAACATCGAGACTGATGGAACGGACCCCGTTCCGATTCTGTCCTAAATGCCACAGTAAATATCCTTATACAGACCAACATCTGGTCTGTAACTTGTGCCTGTCCCCCGAGCACAAGGAAGAGTCGTGTGAGGCCTGTCGCGCGTTTCGGTCGAGAAAAACACTCAGGGACCGAAGAGCCAGGAGGTTGCAGATGGCTTCCACGCCGACAGGACAACAAGGGTTCGAGGAGGAGGAAGAAGAAGAAGAAGAAACTTTCTCCATCCGCGAATCGGATTCCGAGGAATTCGACGTCGACGAGAAACCAACCGTGAGTAAGACGTCGAAAGAAAGATCACACGAGAAAACAGACAAAGCCCAGGGGACGCCACTGCCAACAGGCCATGGCATAACCCATAAAGTAGGTGACCGTCCATCGGCCCCGAAAAAGGGCGAGCTGGTGCCGAAGTCGTCCGACTCAGGTTGAGACACAGGCACGCAACACTCTCGGGACCGAGAGAGTGGTGCAGAAAAGGCTCGACACCGAGACAGCGGCACCGAAGCTACTCGGCACAGAGATAGCGGCACCGAAGATGGTCGGCACCGAGAGGCCAAGACACCGAAAAAGAGAGAGATCTCGTCGGAGCCGAAAACAACTAAAGACACTGTTTCGGTGCCAAAACACCCGGCAACCGAACCAAAAACCAGTTCCTACTCAGAGGAACAATCATTGTCCTCCCAACTAAAAAGACACTGATTTGAGGAGGAATTACAAACTACAGAGGTAGATCACACGCAACAGCGGATCTTTATCCAAAGGGGTACAGGGAAAATCAGCACTCTTAACCCAATCAGAAGGAAAAGGAAACTTGACTTCCAGCAACAAGACAAGCCACCACAAGCAAAGGTGGTAAAGAGGGCAACTCCACCACCCTCTCCACCACAGTCAACTCATGTATCACCGGCACAGACTCCACCACAATCACCAGCTCATACCACCATGAGCCAGGATGATCAGGCAGCATGGGACCTCTATGATGCTCCAGTATCGGACAATAGTCCAGAGTCGTACCCAACTAAACCCTCACCACCTGAGGACAGTACAGCATATGCACAGGTGGTAGCTAGGGCAGCCAAATTTCATAATGTGTATCTACATTCGGAGCCTATTGAGGATGACTTCCTCTTTAACACCCTGTCCTCCACCCACAGCCATTATCAAAGCCTTCCCATGCTCCCGGGAATGCTAAGGCACGCTAAACAGATTTTCAAGGAGCCTGTTAAAAGCAGAGCAATAACTCCAAGGGTGGAGAAAAAATACAAGGCACCGCCCACAGACCCTGCTTTTATTACATCACAACTGACACCAGATTCAGTAGTCGTAGGAGCAGCTCGTAAAAGAGCCAACTCGCAGACATCAGGCGACGCACCACCTCCGGACAAGGAGAGCCGCAAGTTTGATGCAGCTGGGAAAAGGGTTGCAGCACAAGCTGCAAATCAGTGGCGCATCGCCAACTCGCAAGCACTCCTAGCGCGATACGACAGGGCCCATTGGGACGAGATGCAACATCTCATCGAGCACCTCCCCAAAGAATTCCAGAAACGAGCGAAACAAGTGGTTGAAGAGGGGCAAAATATCTCCAACAACCAAATACGTTCTTCTATGGATGCAGCAGATACAGCTGCAAGAACAATAAATACTGCTGTGACGATAAGGAGGCACGCATGGCTGCGCACATCTGGCTTCAAACCTGAGATACAACAGGCAGTGCTCAATATGCCGTTCAATGAACAGCAATTGTTTGGCCCAGAAGTGGACACTGCAATTGAAAAATTAAAGGAGGACATTGACACAGCCAAAGCCATGGGCACACTCTATTCCCTGCAGGGCAGAGGCACATTTGGCACATTTTGCAAAACAACTTTCAGAGGAGGGTTTTGAGGTCAAGCCACAGAAGCCAGCACCTCACAAACAAGACCACCTACCTACCAGGGACAATATCAAAGGGGTGGCTTTCGAGGCCAATACAGAGGGGGCCAATTCCCAAGAAACCGGGGAAAGTTTCAGGGTCCCAAAACCCCTCAAAATAAACAGTGACTCACAAGTCACACAACCCCTTCCCACAACACCAGTGGGGGGAAGACTAAGCCAGTTCCACAAATCATGGGAGGAAATAACAGACACTTGGGTCTTAGCAATTATCCAACATGGTTATTGCATAGAATTTCTCCAACTCCCTCCAAACGTCCCACCGAAAACACACAATATGTCAAAACAGCATATAGACCTTCTAGAACTAGAAGTTCAAGCATTACTGCAAAAAGACGCAATAGAATTAGTACCAACAACACAAAAGAACACAGGAGTTTACTCACTGTACTTTCTAATACCGAAAAAGGAAAAAAGTCTGAGACCAATATTAGATCTCAGAACACTAAACACCTACATCAAATCAGACCACTTTCACATGGTCACGTTACAAGACGTAATACCACTACTGAAACAGCAAGACTACGCAAGACTACATGACAACGTTAGATCTAAAAGACGCGTATTTCCATATACCGATACATCCCTCGCACAGGAAATACCTAAGGTTCGTATTCAAAGGAATACATTACCAATTCAAAGTGTTGCCATTCGGAATAACAGCACCAAGAGTCTTTACAAAATGTCTAGCAGTAGTAGCTGCACAAATCAGGAGGCAGCAAATACACGTGTTCCCGTACCTAGACGATTGGTTAATCAAAACCAACTCGCTAACAAAGTGTTCACACCACACAGATTGTTATACAAACCCTTTACAAACTGGGTTTCTCCATCAACTATGCAAAGTCACACCTTTTGCCGTGTCAAACACAGCAATACTTAGGAGCGACAATCAACACAACAAAAGGGATAGCCACTCCAAGTCCACAAAGGGTTCAAAATTTTCACAAGGTGATACAAGCTATGTATCCAACACAAAAGATACACGCAAAGATGGTATTAAAACTCCTAGGCATGATGTCCTCATGCATAGCCATTGTCCCAAACGCAAGATTGCACATGCGGCCCTTACAACAGTGCCTAGCATCACAATGGTCACATGCACAGGGTCAACTTCTAGATCTGGTGTTGATAGACCGCCAAACATACATCTCGCTTCTATGGTGGAACAGTACAAATTTAAACAAAGGGCGGCCTTTCCAAGACCCAGTGCCACAATACGTGATAACAGATGCTTCCATGACAGGGTGGGGAGCACACCTCAATCAACACAGCATCCAAGGACAATATGGGACGTACATCAAAGAAAGTTTCATATAAATCACCTAGAATTGTTAGCAGTATTTCTAGCGTTGAAAGCATTCCAACCAATGATAACCCACAAATACATTCTTGTCAAAACAGACAACATGACAACAATGTATTATTTAAACAGTTGTGTCTCCTAACACACAAAATATGGCATTGGGCAATTCACAACCACATTCGCCTAATAGCACAGTTTATTCCAGGGATCCAGAACCAGCTAGCAGACAATCTCTCTCGGGATCACCAACAGGTCCACGAATGGGAAATTCACCCCCAAATCCTGAACACTTACTTCCAAATGTGGGGAACACCTCAAATAGATCTATTTGCAACAAAAGAAAACGCAAAATGCCAAAACTTCGCATCCAGGTACCCACACCGGCAATCTCAAGGCAATGCTCTATGGATGAATTGGTCAGGGATATTTGCGTACGCTTTTCCCCCTCTCCCTCTCCTTCCATATCTAGTAAACAGATTGAGTCAAAACAAACTCAAACTCATACTAATAGCACCAACATGGGCAAGACAACCTTGGTATACCACACTACTAGACCTGTCAGTAGTACCTCATGTCAAACTACCCAACAGGCCAGATCTGTTAACACAACACAAACAACAGATCAGGCATCCAAACCCAGCATCGCTGAATCTAGCAATTTGGCTCCTGAAATCCTAGAATTTGGACACTTGAACCTCACACAAGAGTGTATGGAGGTCATAAAACAAGCTAGAAGACCATCCACTAAACACTGCTATGCAAGTAAATGGAAAAGATTTGTTTGTTACTGCCATAATAATCAAGTCCAACCATTGCATGCATCTCCAAAAGATGTAGTAGGATATTTACTACATTTACAAAAATCAAATCTAGCTTTCTCTTCCATAAAAATACATCTCGCAGCAATATCTGCTTACCTGCAGATTACTCATTCAACTTCCCTATTTAGAATACCTGTCATTAAAGCGTTTATGGAGGGCCTAAAGAGAATTATACCACCAAGGACACCACCTGTTCCTTCATCGAACCTCAACATTGTCTTGACAAGGCTCATGGGTCCACCTTTTGAACCCATGCATTCTTGTGAAATGCAATACTTAACGTGGAAAGTTGCATTTCTCATTGCCATCACATCTCTAAGAAGAGTAAGTGAAATACAGGCGTTTACCATACAAGAACCATTTATTCAAATACACAAAAATAAGGTCGTTCTAAGAACAAATCCAAAATTCTTACCAAAGGTTATCTCACCGTTCCACTTAAACCAAACAGTGGAATTACCAGTGTTCTTCCCACAGCCAGATTCAATAGCTGAAAGAGCACTACATACATTAGACATCAAGAGAGCGCTAATGTACTACATTGACAGAACAAAAGACATTAGGAAGACAAAACTATTTATTGCCTTCCAAAAACCTCATACAGGAAATCCAATTTCAAAACAAGGTATCGCCAGATGGATAGTAAAGTGCATCCAAACCTGCTATCTTAAAGCAAAGAGAGAACTGCCTATTACACCAAAGGCACACTCAACCAGAAAGAAAGGTGCTACTATGGCCTTTCTAGGAAATATTCCAATGACCAAAATATGTAAGGCAGCAACATGGTCTACGCCTCATACATTTACTAAACACTACTGTGTAGATGTGTTATCTGCACAACAGGCCACAGTAGGTCAAGCCGTACTAAGAACTTTATTTCAAACTACTTCCACTCCTACAGGCTGAACCACCGCTTTTGGGGAGATAACTGCTTACTAGTCTATGCACAGCATGTGTATCTGCAGCTACACATGCCATCGAACGGAAAATGTCACTTACCCAGTGTACATCTGTTCGTGGCATTAGTCGCTGCAGATTCACATGCGCCCACCCTCCTCCCCGGGAGCCTGTAGCCGTTTGGAAGTAGATCTTGAACATTTGTACATTTCTAAATATATTACATTAAACCTTCATTTTGTACATACGTATTTATTCCATTGCATGGGCACTATTATTAGCATACACAACTCCTACCTCACCCTCTGCGGGAAAAACAACCTAAGATGGAGTCGACGCCCATGCGCAATGGAACCGAAGTGGGAGGAGTCCCTCGGTCTCGTGACTCGAAAAGACTTCTTCGAAGAAAAACAGCTTGTAACACTCCGACCCAGCACCAGACGGCGGACTATGCACAGCATGTGAATCTGCAGCGACTAATGCCACGAACAGATGTACACTGGGTAAGTGACATTTTCCTTTCTTAGTTTATTGTAAGAACCACAGGTTCAAAATGTATAAGTAATACTTCAAATGAAAGGTATAACTTTGAATAATCATAATAGCATGTACAGTTTTCACAAAAATGGCAATAAGCTATTTTAAAAATGGACACTGTGCAAAAATCAACAGTTCCTGGGGGAAGTAAGTAATTAAGTTCACAGGTAAGTAAAACACTTACAGGGTTCAAAGTTGGTTCCAAGGTGGCCCACCGTTGGGGGTTCAAGGCAACCCCAAAGTTACCACACCAGCAGCTCAGGGCCGGTCTGGTGCAGAGGTCAAAGAGGTGCCCAAAACACATAGGCTTAAATGGAGACCAGGGGTGCCCCGGTTCCAGTCTGCCAGCAGGTAAGTACCCGCGTCCTCGGAGGGCAGACCAGGAGGGTTTTGTAGGGTACCGGGGGGGACACAAGCAGGCACAGAAAGTACACCCTCAGTGGCACAGGGGCGGCCGGGTGCAGAGTGCAAACAGTCGTCTGGTTTTGTATTGAAAGCAATGGGGAGACCTGAGGGTCTCTTCAGCGATGCAGGCACAAGGGGGAGTGGAGGGGAGCTGGTTCTTCAGGGTAGCCACCACCTGGGCTAGTTAGAGGGTCGCCTGGGGGGTCGCTCCTGCACTGGAGTTCGGTTCCTTCTGGTCCTGGGGTCTGCGGGTGCAGTGTTGGTTCCAGGCGTCGGGTCCCTTGTTACAGGCAGTCGCGGTCAGGGGGAGCCTCTGGATTTCCTCTGCAGGTGTCGCTGTGGGGGCACAGGGGAGGTCAACTCTGGCTACTCACGGGCTCGCAGTCGCCGGGGAGTCCTCCCTGTAGTGTTTGTTTTCTGCAGGTTGAGCCGGGGGAGTCTGGTGCAGAGTAGAAAGTCTCACGCTTCCGGCGGGAAACATGAAGTCCTTGAAGTTTTTGTTGCAAGAAAGTTGCAGATGGTTGAACAGAGCCGCTGTTCACAGGAGTTTCTTGGTCCTTGGGTGCAGGGCAGTCCTGAGGCTTCAGAGGTTGCTGGTCCCTGTTGGATGCGTCGCTGTTGCAGTTTTCTTCGAAGTTGGGAGACCGGCCGGTAGGGCTGGGTCCAAAGCAGTTGTCGTCTTAGTCTTCACTGCAGGGCTTCAGGTCAGCAGTCCTCCTCCTTCTTTAGGTTGCAGGAATCTAGTTTCCTAGGTTCTGGGTGCCCCTAAAAACTTAATTTAGGGGTGTGTTTAGGTCTGGGAGGGCAGTAGCCAATGGCTACTGTCCTTGAGGGTGGCTACACCCTCTCTGTGCCTCCTCCCTGTGAGGAGGGGGGCACATCCCTAATCCTATTGGGGGAATCCTCCATCCACAAGATGGAGGATTTCTAAAAGTAGGACACCTTAGGAGCTATCCTGACTGGGGGTGACTCCTCCTTGTTTCTCATTATCTCCTCCAGCCTTGCTGCCAAATGTGGGGGCAGTGGCCGGAGGGGCAGGCATCTCTACTAGTTGGGATGCCCTGGGGCGCTGTAACAAAAGGGGTGAGCCTTTGAGGGTCACCGCCAGGTGTTAAAGTTCCTGCAGGGGGAGGTGAGAAGCTCCTCCACCCAGTACAGGCTTTGTTCCTGCCACAGAGTGACATTTCCTTACAGGTGTTTTTTCTTATCTTTGTCAATTTACATTTTACTATAAATCCCTCTTTTTCCCGTCTGTATGTGGAGGCCGCAAGTTATTTGTCGGGCCCGAAGTGTCAGTGGTTTTCCCATTCCTTGTCTGGGAAATGTCAGTACACACATGCCCTGGTCCTTTCGCTGCTTGTTTCTCTCAGCATCTTTTTTTCTCTGATAACTTTTCTTTTCACACTTTAATTTTTTTTTCCCGTCTTAATCATTTGTTCGCTAGCTTCCTTACCTTTTTCTTTGGTCTCACAAGTTTGCTCTTTCTTTTTAGTTTTGTTTTCATTTTCTAATTTTTTTCCCCTTCTTTCTTGTATTTCTTTGCAATCCTATCTTTCTTCTTTTTGTCTGTTGTATTGGAAGTATGATTCCATGCACTCTGGGGGCTCCTTTGAGGACCCCCAGCATTGCTACCACCAGTTTTGCAGGTTTTTTTGGGCAACCCAGCAGCTGCCGCCCCTCACAGGTTTCTACCCTCCTGCTGCTTGATCTGATAAAGCCTGGGAAGGCAGAACAAAGTATTTCCTTTTGGTGAGGGAGGTAACACCCTCTCCCTTTGAAAATGGGTATGACTGACTTGGGAGGGGAGTACCCTCCCCAAGCCACTGGTTTGCCTTGTAGGGCACATTTGGTGCCCTCTGTGCATAATCCCATCCACACCGGTTTAGGGACCCTTAGTCCTGGCTCTGGTGTGAAAGTAGACAAATGAAAAGGGAGTGACCACTCCCCTGTCCATCACTACCCCAGCAGTGGTGCTCAGAGCTCTTCCATAAGGTCCCTGGGTTCTGCCATCTTGTTTCCAAGATTAGCAGGGAACTCTGGGAGCATTTGAGTGGCCAGGCCAATCAGGTGACGTCAGAGCCTCTCCTGATAGGTACTTACCTGGTTAGGTGACCAATCCCCCTCTCAGGGCTATTTAGGGTCTCTCTTGGCTGGGTCCTCAGATTTGGCTTGCAACCTTTGACTTCTGGCCATTGACACCATGACTGGACCCTCCAGAAATTGACAAAGCTACTGCAACGAAGAAGACCTGCAATTTTGGTTCAACGTCTCCTGCCAGCTTTGCAACATGTCCCCGGCCATGAAGACAACTCTTCAGTCTGCACAAGAAGGAGGAATCTCCCTTGGAGTGAAGGAGTCGCTCTCCTTCAACAGCAGGTGGCTATAACAAGCGACGACCACCTGCGTGGATCTCCCTTCAGCTGTGTGGATCCTGCATCACAGGTGGTGGTCAGGAGTAGTCCTCTTGGTCCTCTCTGCCACCTGTTCAACTTTGGTCAAGGTAAGCCTTCCCGTGCAGGTCAGTACCCCCGTTCACCGCATCTCATGCAGCTGCCAAGGCTTCTTTGCATCTCCTCCAAGGGATCTGCAGGCGACGTGTAGCTCCAGCACGCCATCCTGCAAAGCACAGCCTCCTGTGTGGTTCTCCTGTGGCGTGGGATCCCCCTTTGTAGTGCTGCATGGGCTTCTTCTGCGACTTATGTCCCCGTCCTGTGAGACTCCTGTGAGTGCTGACTCTGTGATGCTGAAGGTCCCCATACTCCTCCTGGACTCCACTGTGACTCTTGGACTTGGTCCCCTCTCTCCACAGGTTTTCTTTCTTCAGGAATCCACTGCTGGTTTTCTTGCAGTCTTATCTGGGTGTCTTTCTTTTCCTTTTGGGTGGTTTGGGGGAAAATCCAGTGATTTATTCCTGGTTGCTGGGTGTGTACTGTTACTTACCTCTGTGGTTTTCTGGTACTCAGCTCCCCTCTACACATTTTACTTAGGTGGGGGTACCTTCTCATTCCATGTTTTGTAGTATATGGTTTGTGCCCCCACTAGGGTCACTATTGGTTATTGCTATTTGCACTGTTTTCTAACCTTTCTATGCCTATTTGTGATTGCTAGAGTATATCTTTAGTGTATTGCCTACCTCCTAATGGTGGGTTACTCTTCTAGTATTTTATGGTGATTTGTTCCAAAAATAAAGTACCTTTTTTTTTTTTTTTGTACAACTGAGTGTTTTATTTCATGTGTGTAAGTGCTGTGTGACTACAGTGGTATTGCATGAGCTTTCATGTTTCCTAGATAAGCCATGGCTCCTCATTCAGATACCTCTAGAGAGCCTGGGTTCTAGACACTGCCTACACTTCACTATGAGGAGATACCTGGACCTGGTATAAGGTGTATGTACCATAGGTACCCACAACTTACCAGGCCAGCTTCCTACACTAGGAATTCTGGGACCAGGTTATGTGCACTTCTTATAGGGGGCATACTGACCCCAGGGGTTAGTGGCCCATTAGCTACTACCCTACACACCCCTAATGTCCCTAAATTCTGTCTTTTGCTGAGCCCCTGGCACCAGAGAAGCAGATCATAACGACCTAAGAAGACCAAAGACACTGAAGAGTCTCCAGCAGAAGAGGAGAAAAAAGAAACAGCTGACCTGGTACCAACCCTGCCAGCCGTTCTGCATCCCTTGCTAAAACCTGCACCAAAGTAGAATCATTCTGCAGTTGTGACTCCAGGATCCTAGGAGGACTGCCTGCAAAAAAGATTCAACACTTCCTGGCTCTGAAGCCTCCAGAACTGCCAAAAACTGACACCAGAAGTCACCACTGCGCCTGCGATCTCTGACCCGAATTGAAGTGGATCGCCAGTGCCAACAACGTTCTCCAGACTCCCTGACAACACCTGCATATTCTGCGCGCAGCCCCACTTTACCGCGATTGCTCTGGTATGGAAAACCTGACACTTAAGGACTCCTCTGCACCGTCACCCCTGAGCTGTGGAGAAGAGAGACAAAGGTGCACACCTGTGCTCGAGCATCGTGAGGCCTGAGCCCCGCTGTTGGTTCAGCCTAACTGGCTTTCTGTCCAGAGCCTGCAGCCTCTTTCTGCTGTGATCGATTTCCTTTGAAATGCATTGAGCAGCCAACGCTGCTTGGCACCCTGCACTTTGCCGCCCTTGTGCCACTGGTGTATACTGCTGGTGCTGCCTTGGACCTTGCCCACTACTCACCTTAACTTCTGGAGATTGGTCTTGAAAGTCGTTGTACTCAACCTGTTTAGAGAACCTGTTTTTCCTCCAATAGGATAACATTGCGGAACTCAAATTGCACTGTCCACTCTTTAAAGTGAAAATAATTCCTATTTAAAAACATACTTACCTGAAAGATTTTTCTCTGATGCCTAAACCTATATGAAGATACTTCCTATCTCTATAAATTGCTGTTGATCTCCTTTATGAGTTCACATTTATTGACTATTGTGTGTATTTGTGGATGTCTTGCTCTCCTCTGTGTTGAGCCGAAGGCTTCTCGACCACACTACCTCCAGCTAGAGCACTTTTGGATTGCGTAGCAAGTCTTGCCCACTCGTTAGGGAACCCCTAGGCCCTTTGCACAGTATTGACCTACCACATAAAGGCCCAGCTTCCCACAACCAATATTACCCAAATGTTCCAAGCAGTGCTCTGTTTTGGGTTCTTAAAGTCAAGGTTTTTGCTTATATAACTGTTCCTTTTTTAATATTGCCGTAACTCTTTACTTTCATCGCCTGTAGATTTTGAAATCTAATGGATTGCTGATAGTGGATTACTATCCATCCTTCCTTGGTACTTCTGTATAGGCTTTCCCCTTAAGTGAAGCGCTCGAGAGCCTGAAATCTCATCTTCTGATTAGTGAGCCATCTCCCTAGTGCAGTCTGCCCTGTAAAAAGCAGATCCCCGTACAAACCTCTTCCAAGCATGAGCCTACCTCGGAATATTACAAGTCAGGCTAAATTTGCACCTGTAAGCCATTTACCTTGGCTGAGTGGATGCCACTGTTTTCTATAACTACATGTTCGATGGCATCTGTCGCTGTAGATACGCATGTTTTGCATAGCTCGCCATCTTGTGTTGGGCCGGAGTGTTACAAGTTGTTTTTCTTCGAAGAAGTCTTTCGAGTCACGGGACCGAGTGACTCCTCCTTTTGTCTCCATTGCGCATGGGCGTCGACTCCATCTTCGATTGTTTTTTTTCCGCCATCGGGTTCGGACGTGTTCCTGTCGCTCCAAGTTTCGGAACGGAAAGATAGCTAATTTCGGAAGATTTTCGTCGGTATTGTTGCGTTCGGGATCGGCGTAGTTAGATTCAACACCGCGTCTAAGATCGAAGCGCTCCGGTGCCCTTCGGGGTAATTTTTTCGATCCCCCGTCGGGGCCTGGTCGGCCCGACCGCGTGCAGAAGAACGCCGATGGAACGGACCCCGTTCCGTTTCTGTCCCAAATGCCACAATAAATACCCCTATACAGACGAACACTTGGTCTGCAACCTGTGCCTGTCACCTGAGCACAGTGAAGACACCTGCGAGGCCTGTCGTGCGTTCCGGTCCCGAAAAACACTCCGAGACCGTCGAGCCAGAAGACTTCAGATGGCGTCCGCGCCGACAGCCCACCGGGAGTTCGAGGAACAAGAAGAGGAGGGAACCTTTTCGATCCAAGAATCGGACTCCGAAGGATTCAACGATACACAAACCATGAGTAAGACGTTGAAAACCACTCAGAAGAAGATTTACAAGGCCCAGGGGACGCCACTGCCACCAGGCCATGGCTCGACCCATAAATTCGGTGACCGACCGTCGGCACCGAAAAAGGCCCAAACAGTGCCGAGATCGTCCGACTCCGGTCGAGACACCGGCACGCAGCCTTCTCGGGACCGAGAAAGTGCTGGAGACAAGCATCGACACCGAGATGCCGGTGTAGACACTGCTCGACGCTGAGACAGCGGCACCGAAGAAGATCGACGCCGAGAGGTTTCGGCCCCGAAAAAGAAAAAAGTCACCTCGGAGCCGAAAAAAGATGCAGACAGGGTTTCGGTGCCAAAACAAACTGCAACCGACCCAGTTTCAGGCTCTTATACAGAAGAGCACTCGCTAACCTCCCAAATGCAAAAGCATAGGTTTGAGGAAGAGCTACACTCAACTGATGTAGACCATACGCAAAAGCGTATTTTCATACAGCAGGGGAAAGGAAAAATAAGCACCCTTCCCCCTATTAGAAGAAAGAGAAGATTGGAGTTCCAAACTGAACAAACACCACAAACAAAAGTGGTGAAAAAAGTTACCCCACCACCCTCTCCTCCACCTGTGATTAACGTCTCACCAGCACAAACTCCATCACATTCCCCAGCTCACACCACCATGAGCCAAGGTGACCAAGATCAAGACGCATGGGACTTATACGACGCCCCAGTGTCAGATAACAGTCCGGAGGCCTACCCTACGAAGCCATCTCCACCAGAGGACAGCACTGCGTATTCTCAAGTGGTGGCTAGAGCAGCACAATTTCACAATGTAAGCCTCCACTCAGAACAGGTCGAGGATGACTTTTTATTCAACACACACTCCTCCACCCACAGCTCCTACCAAAGCCTGCCTATGCTCCCTGGTATGCTCCGGCACGCAAAAGAAATCTTTAAGGAGCCGGTCAAAAGTAGGGCAATCACACCAAGAGTGGAAAAAAAGTATAAGGCGCCTCCTACAGACCCGGTTTTCATCACTACACAGCTGCCACCAGACTCTGTCGTTGTAGGAGCAGCTAGGAAAAGGGCCAACTCCCACACATCTGGAGATGCACCACCCCCAGATAAAGAAAGCCGCAAGTTCGATGCAGCTGGTAAGAGTCGCAGCACAAGCTGCAAACCAGTGGCGCATCGCTAACTCCCAGGCACTACTTGCGCGCTATGACAGAGCCCATTGGGATGAGATGCAACATCTCATTGACCATCTGCCCAAGGACCTACAAAATAGGGCAAAACAAGTGGTTGAGGAGGGACAGACCATTTCCAACAACCAAATCCGCTCCTCCATGGACGCTGCAGATACAGCTGCACGGACAATTAATACATCTGTAACTATCAGAAGGCATGCATGGCTCCGAACATCTGGATTTAAACCAGAGATTCAGCAAGCAATTCTCAATATGCCTTTTAACGAAAAAGAACTGTTCGGTCCAGAAGTGGACACAGCGATTGAGAAACTCAAAAAAGACACGGACACTGCTAAAGCCATGGGCGCACTCTACTCCCCGCAGAGCAGAGGGAATTACAGCACATTCCGTAAAACACCCTTTAGAGGGGGGTTTCGGGGTCAGAGCACACAAGCCAGCACCTCACAGGCAACACTGTCCAGTTACCAGGGACAGTACAGAGGAGGTTTTCGGGGACAATATAGAGGAGGGCAATTCCCTAGAAATAGAGGGAGATTTCAAAGCCCCAAAACCCCTACTACTAAACAATGACTCACATGTCACTCACCCCCTCCACACAACACCAGTGGGGGGAAGAATAGGTCATTATTACAAAGCATGGGAGGAAATCACTACAGACACTTGGGTTCTAGCAATTATCCAACATGGTTATTGCATAGAATTTCTACAATTCCCTCCAAACATACCACCAAAAGCACAAAATTTGACAAAACATCATTCCAATCTCCTGGAGATAGAAGTGCAGGCACTATTGCAAAAGAATGCAATCGAATTAGTGCCAAACACACAAATAAACACAGGAGTTTACTCACTGTACTTTCTGATACCAAAGAAGGACAAAACGCTGAGACCAATCCTAGACCTCAGAGTAGTGAACACTTTCATCAAATCAGACCACTTTCACATGGTCACACTACAAGAAGTATTACCATTGCTAAAACTACACGACTACATGACAACTTTAGACCTCAAGGACGCGTATTTCCATATACCAATACACCCATCGCACAGGAAATACCTAAGGTTTGTATCCAAAGGAATACATTACCAATTCAAGGTACTGCCTTTCGGATTAACAACCGCACCAAGAGTCTTTACCAAATGTCTAGCGGTAGTCGCTGCACACATCAGAAGGCAGCAAATACATGTGTTCCCATATCTAGACGACTGGCTAATCAAGGCCCATTCGTTAATAGAGTGCTCAAATCACACAAATCAGATCATACAAACCCTCTTCAAACTAGGGTTCACCGTCAACTTCACGAAATCCAACATTCTGCCGTGCAAGGTACAACAATACCTAGGAGCCATAATAGACACAACAAAAGGAGTAGCCACTCCAAGTCCCCAAAGAATTCAAAATTTCAACACCATCATACAACGCATGTATCCAACACAAAAGATACAAGCAAAGATGATATTACAACTCCTAGGCATGATGTCTTCATGCATAGCCATTGTCCCAAACGCAAGACTGCACATGAGGCCCTTACAACAGTGCCTAGCATCACAGTGGTCTCAAGCACAGGGTCATCTTCTAGATCTGGTGTTAATAGACCGCCAAACTTACCTCTCGCTTCTGTGGTGGAACAACATAAATTTAAACAAAGGGCGGCCTTTCCAAGACCCAGTGCCACAATATGTAATAACAGATGCTTCCATGACAGGGTGGGGAGCACACCTCGATCAACACAGCATACAAGGACAATGGAACGTACATCAAACAAAACTGCATATAAATCACCTAGAACTTCTAGCAGTTTTTCAAGCACTAAAAGCTTTCCAACCAATAATAGTTCACAAATACATTCTCGTCAAGACAGACAACATGACAACAATGTATTATCTAAACAAGTAAGGGGGGGACGCACTCCACGCAGTTAAGCCTGCTAGCACAAAAAATTTGGCGTTGGGCAATTCACATCCAAATTCGCCTAATAGCACAATTTATACCAGGGATCCAAAATCAACTCGCAGACAATCTCTCTCGAGATCACCAACAGGTCCACGAATGGGAAATTCACCCCCAAATTCTGAACACCTATTTCAAACTCTGGGGAACACCTCAAATAGACTTGTTTGCGACGAAGGAGAACGCAAAATGCCAAAACTTCGCATCCAGATACCCACACAAACAGTCCCAAGGCAATGCCCTATGGATGAACTGGTCAGGGATATTTGCTTACGCTTTTCCTCCTCTCCCTCTCCTTCCTTACCTGGTAAACAAACTCAGTCAAAACAAACTCAAACTCATATTAATAGCACCAACTTGGGCAAGGCAACCCTGGTACACAACGCTGCTAGACCTATCAGTAGTACCCTACATCAAATTGCCCAACAGGCCAGATCTGTTGACACAACACAACCAAAAGATCAGACACCCAGATCCAGCATCGCTGAATCTAGCAATCTGGCTCCTGAAATCCTAGAATTCGGGCACTTACAACTTACCCAAGAATGTATAGAAGTCATAAAGCAAGCCAGGAGGCCATCCACCAGGCACTGCTATGCAAGTATGTAAGGAAATGCCTCCTTGGCATGGTTGCCCCCTGACTTTTTGCCTTTGCTGATGCTATGTTTACAATTGAAAGTGTGCTGAGGCCTGCTAACCAGGCCCCAGCACCAGTGTTCTTTCCCTAACCTGTACTTTTGTATCCACAATTGGCAGACCCTGGCATCCAGATAAGTCCCTTGTAACTGGTACTTCTAGTACCAAGGGCCCTGATGCCAAGGAAGGTCTCTAAGGGCTGCAGCATGTCTTATGCCACCCTGGAGACCTCTCACTCAGCACAGACACACTGCTTGCCAGCTTGTGTGTGCTAGTGAGGACAAAACGAGTAAGTCGACATGGCACTCCCCTCAGGGTGCCATGCCAGCCTCCCACTGCCTATGCAGTATAGGTAAGACACCCCTCTAGCAGGCCTTACAGCCCTAAGGCAGGGTGCACTATACCATAAGTGAGGGTACCAGTGCATGAGCATGGTACCCCTACAGTGTCTAAACAAAACCTTAGATATTGTAAGTGCAGGGTAGCCATAAGAGTATATGGTCTGGGAGTTTGTCAAACACGAACTCCACAGCACCATAATGGCTACACTGAAAACTGGGAAGTTTGGTATCAAACTTCTCAGCACAATAAATGCACACTGATGCCAGTGTACATTTTATTGCAAAATACACCCCAGAGGGCACCTTAGAGGTGCCCCCTGAAACTTAACCGACTGTCTGTGTAGGCTGACTAGTTCCAGCAGCCTGCCACACTAGAGACATGTTGCTGGCCCCATGGGGAGAGTGCCTTTGTCACTCTGAGGCCAGTAACAAAGCCTGCACTGGGTGGAGATGCTAACACCTCCCCCAGGCAGGAACTGTAACACCTGGCGGTGAGCCTCAAAGGCTCACCCCTTTGTCACAGCCCAGCAGGGCACTCCAGCTTTGTGGAGTTGCCCACCCCCTCCGGCCACGGCCCCCACTTTTGGCGGCAAGGCTGGAGGGAACAAAGAAAGCAACAAGGAGGAGTCACTGGCCAGTCAGGACAGCCCCTAAGGTGTCCTGAGCTGAGGTGACTAACTTTTAGAAATCCTCCATCTTGCAGATGGAGGATTCCCCCAATAGGGTTAGGATTGTGACCCCCTCCCCTTGGGAGGAGGCACAAAGAGGGTGTACCCACCCTCAGGGCTAGTAGCCATTGGCTACTAACCCCCCAGACCTAAACACGCCCTTAAATTTAGTATTTAAGGGCTACCCTGAACCCTAGAAAATTAGATTCCTGCAACAACAAGAAGGACTGCCCAGCTGAAAACCCCTGCAGAGGAAGACCAGAAGACAACAACTGCCTTGGCTCCAGAAACTCACCGGCCTGTCTCCTGCCTTCCAAAGAACTCTGCTCCAGCGACGCCTTCCAAAGGGACCAGCGACCTCTGAATCCTCGGAGGACTGCCCTGCTTCGACGACAAGAAACTCCCGAGGACAGCGGACCTGCTCCAAAAAGACTGCAACTTTGTTTCAAGAAGCAGCTTTAAAAAACCCTGCAACTCCCCGCAAGAAGCGTGAGACTTGCAACACTGCACCCGGCGACCCCGTCTCGGCTGGTGGAGAACCAACACCTCAGGGAGGACCCCCGGACTACTCTACGACTGTGAGTACCAAAACCTGTCCCCCCTGAGCCCCCACAGCGCTGCCTGCAGAGGGAATCCCGAGGCTTCCCCTGACCGCGACTCTCTGAAACCTAAGTCCCGACGCCTGGAAAAGACCCTGCACCCGCAGCCCCCAGGACCTGAAGGACCGGACTTTCACTGCAGAAGTGACCCCCAGGAGTCCCTCTCCCTTGCCCAAGTGGAGGTTTCCCCGAGGAAGCCCCCCCTTTCCTGCCTGCAGCGCTGAAGAGATCCCTTGATCTCTCATTGACTTACATTGCGAACCCGACGCTTGTTCTAACACTGCACCCGGCCGCCCCCGCGCCGCTGAGGGTGAAATTTCTGTGTGGGTTTGTGTCCCCCCGGTGCCCTGCAAAACCCCCCTGGTCTGCCCTCCGAAGACGCGGCTACTTACCTGCAAGCAGACCGGGGCACCCCCTTCTCTCCATTATAGCCTATGCGTTTTGGGCACCACTTTGAACTCTGCACCTGACCGGCCCTGAGCTGCTGGTGTGGTAACTTTGGGGTTGCTCTGAACCCCCAACGGTGGGCTACCTTGGACCAAGAACTGAACCCTGTAAGTGTCTTACTTACCTGGTAAAACTAACAAAAACTTACCTCCCCCAGGAACTGTGAAAATTGCACTAAGTGTCCACTTTTAAAGTAGCTATTTGTGAATAACTTGAAAAGTATACATGCAATTGAAATGATTCAAAGTTCCTAATGTACTTACCTGCAATACCTTTCAAACAAGATATTACATGTTAAATTTGAACCTGTGGTTCTTAAAATAAACTAAGAAAAGATATTTTTCTATACAAAACCTATTGGCTGGATTTGTCTCTGAGTGTGTGTACCTCATTTATTGTCTGTGTATGTACAACAAATGCTTAACACTACTCCTTGGATAAGCCTACTGCTCGACCACACTACCACAAAATAGAGCATTAGTATTATCTATTTTTACCACTATTTTACCTCTAAGGGGAACCCTTGGACTCTGTGCATGCTATTCCTTACTTTGAAATAGCACATACAGAGCCAACTTCCTACAAAGTAAATGGAAGAGGTTTGTTTGCTACTGCCATATTAATCAAATACAACCATTACACACAACTCCAGAACATGTAGTGGGTTACTTGCTTCACTTACAAAAATCTAACCTGGCTTTCTCTTCCATTAAAATACACCTTGCAGCAATATCTGCATACCTGCAGACTACCTATTCAACTTCCCTATATAAGATACCAGTCATTAAAGCATTCATGGAGGGCCTTAGGAGAATTATACCACCAAGAACACCACCTGTTCCTTCATGGAACCTAAATGTTGTCCTAACTAGACTTATGGGTCCACCTTTTGAACCCATGCACTCCTGCGAAATACAGTTCCTAACCTGGAAGGTTGCATTTCTCATCGCCATTACTTCCCTAAGAAGAGTAAGCGAGATTCAGGCGTTTACAATACAAGAACCTTTTATACAACTACACAAGAATAAGGTCGTCCTAAGGACTAATCCTAAATTTTTGCCAAAGGTTATTTCACAGTTCCATCTAAATCAAACAGTGGAATTTCCAGTGTTCTTTCCACAACCAGATACCGTAGCTGAAAGGGCACTACATACATTAGATGTCAAAAGAGCATTAATGTATTACATTGACAGAACAAAGAACATCAGAAAGACTAAACAACTATTTATTGCATTTCAAAAACCTCATGCAGGAAACCCAATATCAAAACAAGGTATAGCCAGATGGATAGTTTAAATGCATCCAAATCTGCTACCTTAAAGCTAAACGACAGCTGCCCATTACACCAAGGGCACACTCAACCAGAAAGAAAGGTGCTACCATGGCCTTTCTAGGAAACATCCCAATGCAAGAAATATGTAAGGCAGCCACATGGTCTACGCCTCACACATTCACCAAGCACTACTGTGTAGACGTGTTATCCGCACAACAAGCCACAGTAGGTCAAGCCGTATTAAGAACATTATTTCAAACTACTTCCACTCCTACAGGCTGAGCCACCGCTTTTGGGGAGATAACTGCTTACTAGTCTATGCAAAACATGCGTATCTACAGCGACCGATGCCATCGAACTGAAAATGTCACTTACCCAGTGTACATCTGTTTGTGGCATCAGTCGCTGTAGATTCGCATGTGCCCACCCGCCTCCCCGGGAGCCTGTAGCAGTTTGGAAGTTACCTTCAACTATTTGTATATGTATCATCTCAACCTTAAATAGGTACATACTTAGTCACTCCATTGCATGGGCACTATTACTACAATTCAACTCCTACCTCACCCTCTGCGGGGAAAAACAATCGAAGATGGAGTCGACGCCCATGCGCAATGGAGACAAAAGGAGGAGTCACTCGGTCCCGTGACTCGAAAGACTTCTTCGAAGAAAAACAACTTGTAACACTCCGGCCCAACACCAGATGGCGAGCTATGCAAAACATGTGAATCTACAGCGACTGATGCCACGAACAGATGTACACTGGGTAAGTGACATTTTCATTACTTCTCAGTAGTAACTAGAGTTTCTTCCCCCAAGAGACCAGATCGTACCGATTTTAATCCAGACAAAGTAGCTTGTTAAACATCCTTATGGCTAAGCTTAAAATATCTTCACTCTGCAAATGATCAATCTGAAGTTCGTGCTGTCTGTAATCTTAGTTGAGGGGCCTGAAAATGCCCACGGATACCACTTTAAAAGTCTTGCATCATGACGTTTTCTTTCTTCTTATTCTTAGACTGGGTCAGACTCTGTTGGTTGTGGCAGCAAGAATGAGCTTATGAGGTATCTCAGCTGGGTCTGTGTTCACCCCTCTCACCCCCTCAGTTTAAGCAGGAGGGAACAGGATGCTATTCTATATAAACTACCAACCACATCATCTGCGATGCAGGTTTCTGGCTTGTCTGTCCTAAAGAAATGCACATGATTGATTTGGAGCAGGGAGATAAATTCCTAATCATGCTACTTTGTACATCCCATCTATGAAAAGGTCCAATCTAGTTATTCACCAACATCCTTCTGGCTACAGCCTTTTATCATCTGTATCTGTTGTCTAGCTGTACCGTGGACTCCAGTGTGGTGACCTAATCACTTCTTAGTAATGGTTGAGTAGTTTAGGTAGTGAAGGTTAGACTAATAAACAAAACTGAATGTTCGATGGCATCTGTCGCTGTAGATACGCATGTTCTGCAATAGCTCGCCATCTGGTGTTGGGCCGGAGTGTTACAAGTTGTTTTTCTTCGAAGAAGTCTTTCGAGTCACGGGACCGAGTGACTCCTCCTTTTGTCTCCATTGCGCATGGGCGTCGACTCCATCCTCGATTGTTTTTTTCCGCCATCGGGTTCGGACGTGTTCCTGTCGCTCCGAGTTTCGGAACTGAAAAAATTGTTAATTTCGGAAGATTTTCGTCGGTATTGTTGCGTTCGGGATCGGCATACTTACATTCAACACCGCATCGAAGATCGAAGAGCTCCGGTGCCCTTCGGGGTAATTTTTCGATCCTCCGTCGGGGCCTGGTCGGCCCGACCGCGTGCTGAAGAACGCCGATGGAACGGACCCCGTTCCGTTTCTGCCCCAAATGCCACAATAAATACCCCTACACAGACCAACACTTGGTCTGCAACCTGTGCCTGTCACCTGAGCACAGCGAAGACACCTGCGAGGCCTGTCGTGCGTTCCGGTCCCGAAAAACACTCCGAGACCGTCGAGCCAGAAGACTTCAAATGGCGTCCGCACCGACAGCCCGACGGGAGTTCGAGGAACAGGAAGAGGAAGGTACCTTCTCGATCCAAGACTCAGACTCCGAAGGATTCGACGATACACAAACCGTGAGTAAGACGTCGAAAACCACACAAAGAAACATTTACAAGGCCCAGGGGACGCCACTGCCACCAGGCCATGGCTCAACCCATAAAATCGGTGACCGACCGTCGGCACCGAAAAAGGCCCAAACAGTGCCGAGATCGTCCGACTCCGGTCGAGACACCGGCACGCAGCCTTCTCGGGACCGAGAAAGTGCTGGAGACAAGCCTCGACACCGAGATGCCGGTGTGGACATGGCTCGACGCCGAGACAGCGGCACCGAAACAGATCGACGCCGAGAGGTTTCGGCCCCGAAAAGGAAAAAAGTCACCTCGGAGCCGAAAAAACACGCAGACACAGTTTCGACGCCGAAACAAACTGCAAGCGACCCAGCTTCAGGCTCTTATACAGAAGAGCACTCGCTAACCTCCCAAATGCAGAAGCATAGGTTTGAGGAAGAGCTACAAGCAACTGATGCGGACCATACGCAAAAGCGTATCTTCATTCAGCAGGGGACAGGAAAAATAAGCACCCTTCCCCCCATTAGGAGAAAGAGAAGGTTGGAGTTCCAGACGGAACAAGCACCACAACCAAAAGTGGTGAAAAGAGTTACACCACCACCCTCTCCTCCGCCCGTGATTAACGTTTCACCAGCACAAACGCCATCACACTCCCCAGCTCACACCACCATGAGCCAGGGTGACCAAGACCAGGACGCATGGGACCTATACGACGCCCCAGTGTCAGATAACAGCCCAGAGGCATACCCTACAAAACCATCTCCACCAGAAGACAGCACCGCGTACTCTCAGGTGGTGGCTAGAGCAGCACAATTTCACAACGTAAGCCTCCACTCAGAACAGGTCGAGGATGATTTCCTGTTCAACACACTCTCCTCCACCCACAGCTCCTACCAAAGCCTGCCTATGCTCCCTGGTATGCTCCGGCACGCAAAAGACATATTTAAGGACCCGGTCAAAAGTAGGGCAATCACACCAAGGGTGGAAAAAAAAGTATAAGCCGCCTCCTACAGACCCGGCTTTCATCACAACACAGCTGCCACCAGACTCTGTTGTTGTAGGAGCAGCTAGGAAAAGGGCCAACTCTCACACATCTGGAGATGCACCACCCCCAGATAAAGAAAGCCGCAAGTTTGATGCAGCTGGTAAAAGAGTCGCAGCACAAGCTGCAAACCAGTGGCGCATCGCGAACTCCCAGGCACTACTTGCGCGCTATGACAGAGCCCACTGGGACGAGATGCAACATCTCATTGAACATCTGCCCAAAGACTTCCAAAATAGGGCAAAACAAGTGGTTGAGGAGGGACAGGCCATCTCCAACAACCAGATCCGCTCCTCCATGGACGCTGCAGATACAGCTGCACGGACAATTAATACATCTGTAACTATCAGAAGGCATGCATGGCTCCGAACGTCTGGATTTAAACCAGAGATTCAACAAGCAGTTCTCAATATGCCTTTTAATGAAAAAGAACTGTTCGGTCCAGAAGTGGACACAGCGATTGAGAAACTCAAAAAAGATACGGACACTGCCAAAGCCATGGGCGCACTCTACTCCCCGCAGAGCAGAGGGAATTACAGCTCATTCCGTAAAACGCCCTTTCGAGGGGGGTTTCGGGGTCAAGGCACACAAGCCAGCACCTCACAAGCCACACCGTCCAGTTACCAAGGACAGTATAGAGGAGGTTTTCGGGGACAATATAGAGGAGGGCAATTCCCTAGAAATAGAGGAAGATTCCAAAGCCCCAAAACCCCTACTACTAAACAGTGACTCACATGTCACTCACCCCCTCCACACAACACCAGTGGGGGGACGAATAGGTCATTATTACAGAGCATGGGAGAAAATCACTACAGACACTTGGGTTCTAGCAATTATCCAACATGGTTACTGCATAGAATTTCTACAGTTCCCTCCAAACATACCACCAAAAGCACAAAATTTAACAACACACCATTCCAATCTCCTAGAGATACAAGTGCAGGCACTATTGCAAAAGAATGCAATCGAATTAGTGCCAAACACACAAATAAACACAGGAGTTTACTCACTGTATTTTCTGATACCAAAGAAGGACAAAACACTGAGACCAATCCTAGACCTCAGAGTAGTCAACACTTTCATCAAATCAGACCACTTCCACATGGTCACACTACAAGAAGTATTGCCATTGCTAAAGCTGCACGACTACATGGCAACTTTAGACCTCAAGGATGCTTATTTCCATATACCAATTCACCCATCGCACAGGAAATACCTAAGGTTTGTATTCAAAGGAATACATTACCAATTCAAGGTACTGCCTTTCGGATTAACAACCGCACCAAGAGTCTTTACCAAATGTCTAGCGGTAGTCGCTGCACACATCAGAAGGCAGCAAATACATGTGTTCCCATATCTAGACGACTGGCTAATCAAGGCCCATTCGTTAATAGAGTGCTCAAATCACACAAATCATATCATACAAACCCTCTTCAAACTAGGGTTCACCGTCAACTTCACGAAATCCAACATTCTGCCGTGCAAGGTACAACAATACCTAGGAGCCATAATAGACACAACAAAAGGAGTAGCCACTCCAAGTCCCCAAAGAATTCAAAATTTCAACACCATCATACAACGCATGTATCCAACACAAAAGATACAAGCAAAGATGATATTACCACTCCTAGGCATGATGTCATCATGCATAGCCATTGTCCCAAACGCAAGACTGCACATGAGGCCCTTACAACAATGCCTAGCATCACAGTGGTCTCAAGCACAGGGTCACCTTCTAGATCTGGTGTTAATAGACCGCCAAACTTACCTCTCGCTTCTGTGGTGGAACAACATAAATTTAAACAAGGGGCGGCCTTTTCAAGACCCAGTGCCACAATACGTAATAACAGATGCTTCCATGACAGGGTGGGGAGCACACCTCGATCAACACAGCATACAAGGACAATGGAACGTACATCAAACAAAACTGCATATCAATCACCTAGAACTTCTTGCAGTTTTTCAAGCACTAAAAGCTTTCCAACCAATAATAGTTCACAAATACATTCTCGTCAAAACAGACAACATGACAACAATGTATTATCTAAACAAGCAGGGAGGGACGCACTCCACGTAGTTAAGCATGTTAGCACAAAAAATTTGGCATTGGGCAATTCACAACCAAATTCGCCTAATTGCACAGTTTATACCAGGGATACAAAATCAACTCGCAGACAATCTCTCTCGAGATCACCAACAGGTCCACGAATGGGAAATTCACCCCCAAATACTGAACACTTATTTCAAACTCTGGGGAACACCTCAGATAGACTTGTTTGCGACAAGGGAGAACGCAAAATGCCAAAACTTCGCATCCAGATACCCACACAAACAATCCCAAGGCAATGCCCTATGGATGAACTGGTCAGGGATATTTGCTTACGCTTTTCCTCCTCTCCCTCTCCTTCCTTACCTGGTAAACAAACTCAGTCAAAGCAAACTCAAACTCATATTGATAGCACCAACTTGGGCAAGGCAACCCTGGTACACAACGCTGCTAGACCGATCAGTGGTACCCTGCATCAAATTGCCCAACAGGCCAGATCTGTTGACACAGCACAACCAAAAGATCAGACACCCAGATCCAGCATCGCTGAATCTAGCAATCTGGCTCCTGAAATCCTAGAATTCGGGCACTTACAACTTACCCAAGAATGTATGGAAGTCATAAAACAAGCAAGAAGGCCATCCACCAGGCACTGCTATGCAAGTAAATGGAAGAGGTTTGTTTGCTACTGCCATATTAATCAAATACAACCATTACACACAACTCCAGAACATGTAGTGGGTTACTTGCTTCACTTACAAAAATCTAACCTAGCTTTCTCTTCCATTAAGATTCACCTTGCAGCAATATCTGCATACCTGCAGACTACCTATTCAACTTCCCTATATAAAATACCAGTCATTAAAGCATTCATGGAGGGCCTTAGGAGAATTATACCACCAAGAACACTACCTGTTCCTTCATGGAACCTAAATGTTGTCCTAACTAGACTTATGGGTCCACCTTTTGAACCCATGCACTCCTGCGACATACAGTTCCTAACCTGGAAGGTGGCATTTCTCATCGCCATTACTTCCCTGAGAAGAGTAAGCGAGATTCAGGCGTTTACTATACAGGAACCTTTTATACAACTACATAAAAATAAAGTCGTCCTAAGGACCAATCCTAAATTTTTGCCAAAGGTTATTTCACCGTTCCATCTAAATCAAACAGTGGAACTTCCGGTGTTCTTTCCACAGCCAGATACCGTAGCTGAAAGGGCACTACATACATTAGATGTCAAAAGAGCATTAATGTATTACATTGACAGAACAAAGAACATCAGAAAGACTAAACAACTCTTTATTGCATTTCAAAAACCTCATGCAGGAAACCCAATTTCAAAACAAGGTATAGCCAGATGGATAGTTAAATGCATCCAAATCTGCTACCTTAAAGCTAAACGACAGCTGCCCATTACACCAAGGGCACACTCAACCAGAAAGAAAGGTGCTACCATGGCCTTTCTAGGAAACATCCCAATGCAAGAAATATGTAAGGCAGCCACATGGTCTACGCCTCACACATTCACCAAGCACTACTGTGTAGACGTGTTATCCGCACAACAAGCCACAGTAGGTCAAGCTGTATTAAGGACATTATTTCAGACTACTTCCACTCCTACAGGCTGATCCACCGCTTTTGGGGAAATAACTGCTTACTAGTCTATTGCAGAACATGCGTATCTACAGCGACAGATGCCATCGAACTGAAAATGTCACTTACCCAGTGTACATCTGTTCGTGGCATCAGTCGCAGTAGATTCGCATGTGCCCACCCGCCTCCCCGGGAGCCTGTAGCAGTTTGGAAGTTACCTTCAATTATTTATATATGTATCATCTCAACCTTAAATAAGTGCATACTTAGTCACTCCATTGCATGGGCACTATTACTACAATTCAACTCCTACCTCACCCTCTGCGGGGAAAAACAATCGAGGATGGAGTCGACGCCCATGCGCAATGGAGACAAAAGGAGGAGTCACTCGGTCCCGTGACTCGAAAGACTTCTTCGAAGAAAAACAACTTGTAACACTCCGGCCCAACACCAGATGGCGAGCTATTGCAGAACATGCGAATCTACTGCGACTGATGCCACGAACAGATGTACACTGGGTAAGTGACATTTTCAATCCAGGTGTTCTCTTCCAAGAAGAATGACTTTGTAGGTATGTAATGTAGGAAGCTAGCTATCTATGCAGTGTACCAATGTTGGCGTAGACTATGCAGATAGTACAGACGACCCTTATTGGCTTACAGGGCCTAAATTAATCATATAAAATGCTTTTTGTGGTAATGTGATCGAGCAGTTGAGCCTTATCACAGGATAGTGTTGAGCATTTCTTGAACAGGTAGTCAAATGAGACATTCATAGTGTAACTCAAGACCGATTTAGAAAAATAGCACATTGTTATAACATAACTTAGACACCCAAGTTCTACCAGATCTGAAAGGATTTTTCGAGTTAGTCTTTTCAGAATTACAGTAAATACAGCTGTCAAATCTGAGGCATGAGCTTCGAACGCAGCAATGTTATTCTATGATGAAAATGTACACTGCACAGGGTCACTTGCAAGCTACTTACAGGACTGTTCTTCTGGACTTAAGGTATGTCAGCGCTAATGTCTCTAGAACCACCCGCAGTTTCAGGTTAACTACCCTGGTGTCTGGGTGCAGAGGTGCTCCTAGCAGTTAGCCTCGTTCACTATGTGTTGAAGTCAGTGAGAGCCAGTGAGGTTTGGCAGCAGTGGTGTTCTGGCTGAAGACAAACCTTGGTGCTTGCTACTGGCTTTGTTACCCCTGGTTTTGTGGTATTGGTGTACGGAGGCTCCAGGTAGGATCAGTCTTAAAAACTGAATGGGTCGACGAGGCTGCTTTCTTGGACACTTGGGATCCCCTTCCTGGCATGATACATGTGGACCCGATGGTTGGCAAAAGGAGGAACCAGGCAGTCGCGGTTGGTACCTGCTGAAGCAGGGAAGAGAGATGGCTGTAGAAAGCTGGCTGTCTATATAGTGTACCAATGTAGGACTACACTATGGAGTTAGTACAAGCAACCCCTACTGGTAGAGGCATAAAGTAATAACCCTAATACTGTGTTTTTGTGGTATTATGGGCGAGCAGTTTAGGCTTATTAGGGGGTAGTGTTAAGTATTTGTTGCACAGTTAATAAATGAGACACATTCAAGAAGAAACTCGAGACCAATTTTAGAAAAATACAACATTTTTATATTGTTTCTACACAAGAAAATCTTCAAAATAGGTAAGTACTGTTGCAAAGTGTTTGTTCACAGTGGAGTAAATAAAATACACCAGTGCGCTTTTATGCTAATGACTTTCAATGGGTGAAGTACACGTACTGCATACGGGTAGTTGCAGGAGCATCTCTGGGGTCTCCTTTTGGTTGTATGGTGCTAGTAGGGCAAGGTCACAATGAACAGTAGCAGTTTAGTATTACCAGACCTGGGGAGTCAGTGCGGAGATGCTGGATGAGTCGGGTGCCTTGCGCACTACATGTTTGGCAAAGATGGGGGCCACATTTAAACAGGCTGTAGAGGGGGGACTTGAGGACAAGTCCAGGAGCTCCCAACAAGAGTTCTGTCTGTGGGTCCTGGAAGCAGGGGAGCACCGTCTACTGTTGTGGACCTGGGTTGGGGGTGCTTGGGTGCAGTGGGTTTTGGTTGGCAGGTGCTCCTGCGTCAAAGGTGTAGGAAAGGACCCTCTTTCTGCCACTTTTTGCCTGTTGTCAGTATACTAACCAGGACCCCAGTAGACTATGCTCTCCCTTTAAATTTGGTTGCTTGTGGTCATTGTCCTTGCTCTCTACTGCCGATGAATGGTTTGTGAATTGTCCATGTAAAATGGACATTGAAAGCCTAAACTGTTGAGGATGAGCTAAGGTACCGTGTGGAACGGGAGTGGTGACACAGGGGAATTTGCTAATTAGCTCCTCATTCAGAATATATCTGACAACTCCCATCTGAATTTGAACCTCCTAGTGGAATAGGAGGATGTTCTGACCAGACCGTGGTTCTAAAACATTCAGCTGTTCAGGGAGGAATTAGAAATATTGCATTAACAAAGAGCTATACCAGCTTCTGAATTAGTGCTATGGTTAATTATATTGGTTTTTGTGTTAAGCAGGGTATGATAGACATCCTTTTAATGGGTGAGGATCAATGATTTGCAATCTACAATTTTTCTCAAAAGGGGAGTTGAAAGTCTGTTTTTAAGAGTTGGAGCAAGGGGTTGGGGTCATTGAATTGTGAACCTAAAACTTGGTCTAATACTTTTATATGTTGCTTTGTTGCAGGTGAGAGCAGACTAGGAGCAGACCGAAACCAGCTTTCGTCGGCAGAAGCTTCTGGGTCAATCTCAAACACCTCCTGAGCAGTGCTTCATCTGAAATTCCTGCTCCCACCCTATTCATGCACTCACAAAGCCAGGCTGAACTCCAGGATTACTCCAAACCTCCAGTCTTGTCCCGGCTTGCATTTTGTTTCCATCTGTTCTCTCCAACCAACATCTCCTGGCACACCCCTCAATCCTGAACTTTGCTGTGCACAGGGAACTTTACCCACTTATCCCTGCTCCAGTCCCAGCTGCTTACTTTGATCTATCACAGGTTTGTGACCTCATTGGCAGCACTCCTTATGCTGTTGTGCGGGACCACCTCCCTTCTGTGCTGCCTCGATCAACAACTGTGGTCTCCCAGGAAGCTATTCAGGCATTACATTGTTGCTGCTCCATCTAAGGCTGTCACCTTCTTAATCTTCTCTTCACAACCTTACGTCTGGACAGACTGAAACAGTGAGGAGAATTTAAAGAGCTGCTCTGCCCCCTTGGGAGCACAGTATCTGACTTACCAGTTCCGACCAGGTGTACACAGTTAATGGCAAGGATAAAGTGGTCAATTTTCAGCAGAATATGTAGCTTGCTGGGTTTCAATAGCGTTGCTTCTTCTGGCCTCACTTGCTGGACCTGAGGCAAACCCAAAAAATGTAATGGCTTAGGTATGGTGCTGTTGTGCAAAATTCAAGAGCAAGCTTACCCTGTTTGGTAGGAGAGGTCCAAGCAGTCTTCAGCAGAGCACTGTCAGCGGCAGAGCAAGTGAAACGCAACTGATACTAGACAGTGCAGGCTGTCCATGCTGCATTAACTGAAATCCCTCCTCAGACATTTGTTCAGCACATGGCTTCAGACTGGAGGCGGCAAGAACAGCTGGCATAGTGAGTACGTTTTCTGTGTCATCCCATGACTAAAGCGCCAACCCTTGGAGAACACCGTAGGATGGCAGAGTATCCCCAGTGGACTGAACAGATGAGCTAAGTCACAATCTGTTTCTGGGGTACCTGGACCAGTACCTCCTTGGAAACAACTTCCTGGCGCTATTTGACGACACCAATGAAAATGACAAATATCAGGAGACTTTATTTTTTCATGTGAGATAACTTGAAATGTCTTCATTATTTTGTGGTTCTCTGCAAGCCCAAATCCTGGTGCTCTCTGCACAGGTCGGGGTCTTTCCCAAGAACGCAGGGGAGGGACAATGGGGTAGGTCTTTGGTGTCACCAAGAGGCTTGCCTTGCATTTATTGCTTAGGTTTTCTTCCATGATGACCCCTCTATTCCCCCACCAGGGTTAATGGCTCATTTTAAAGTTGAACCAAAACCTCCTCTTTCTCCACCTCCACATGTTTAAAAGTGATTTCAGCAACTGGGCCAGATTTTAATCTTTATTTTACCTTTTTATTTTATCTCTTATGTGTTAATTTTATTTAGAGGACATTGCGCGTGCTGCGTGCCTCGGACCGACCTCCTCACCTTGGACAGTGTGTATTTATTCAGGGCGGGGGCATCTCTTTTGCTGCTAGATTAAACACACAGACACACTTAGAATCTTTTTAAGCGCTTTGGGGATTTTGCCTCTTTCTTTTTAAACATTTTTTGATTTAAATGTATTTTTTTAAATCTGCAGAATGCCCATAAGGGTGGGCTGTTCTATTAATTTAACTGTTATGGAAAACTCCATTTATTCCTGCCTCTTTCCCTAGTTTCACATGTGGGAAGGGATGGCTTTTAAGATGAGCTTGGTAAAGAGGCTTTTTTTTTTTAAATATAATTTTCCTGAACTGGAGACATGCTACAGACTCGCTCTTGTTTTTGTTGGACACTCACATCTGTAAAGGACAAGAGCCGGAAGAGGCAGGGGCCTCTGTTAAGAATCGCTTCTTAAGGAAGCATTTTGGAAAGCTGTAGATTACTAGCAGACCTCAATCTTGTGTATCTTTTGTGTGGTCAAAGGAATGAGTGAGTTTATTCCCTTCAGCCAGATATGTATCCCTTGTGACACACATGTTGGTGCTCCTGGATAAATGGGTGAGAAAACACCCCTCAAATAATATCATGTAAGTGTCCAGTACAGCCATATACGGTTGATCCTGCTATGTCAAAACACCAGGAGGATTGGAAGTCCTTTTGCATGTTCATTTGTGGGCTGTGCCTTTACTGACTGACAGTACTTGGAAGGGACCATCACACCACTGGTCACTTTTCCATCGTGCCCAGTCACTTGGCTGTGTCCTTGTGATGGCAGCGTACCTCCACCCACAGACAGGGAATGTAAACAAAGGAGAAATCTGGTAAAGGGTTTGAGTTTCATCCCATTTATTGTTCATGATTCGTGACATGGTTCCATATGGGAGCCACTTTGGACTACCCTTGTCCCCTCGGTGTCGCATCTACTCCTGGCCACTATCACCCACCCTTCTGGAGCTTGACTCCCAAACACATTTCCAGCGGACTGTCCTCTCTGCTGAAGTTACTTTTAAAATGATTTTTTTTCATCCAGGGAAAGATATGGTTTCTTGTAAATATTGTTTCCTCATTAGTAAGGGATACTTCTTACATTTAACTAAATGATTTAGTTATACATTTTGTGTAAATATATTGTTATAATTTTTTTCTTAATTAAAATGTTCCAATGAGCCCCTGATACCTGCCCCTCGCCCACAAACCACCTGTTCTTTATTTGCTCTGTCCCCACTGTTCACCACCTTTTTAGAGTTGATGGTAAAACCGTATCTTGATGTTAGATGCTGGAAGCTAGAGCCTAGCGTGCAGAAACCGACCCATATTGTGCTAGTTTTACTTAGGTTTTGGCTGTGTACAGAACATCAATAAATTATTGGCATGTGGCAGGGGCCTTCGCAGTTTCGATTGTGTTGTGACATTAGCAAATGGGGGCGGGGCATAAATGGGTGGAAATGTGACAGTCCACAATGTGTTACCTGAGCTGTCTGATTGAAAGGAGGGTGATCTCTGGGATCATGGGTGAAACTGTGCAGTTTAGACATGTTTAAAAAAAAAAAAAAAAGATTTAGCTGGGGATTGGGATGGGTATTGTTATCTAGTCAATATAGTCATCAGTTTTGGTGCCCCTAATGGGACTTGATGCCTGTAGGAGGTAGTCAGAGGTTTCTGATCGACTACCTACGCTTGCTGATAGCGGCAAGTCACTGTTTTTATTAGTTTAAATTGCGTGATGCTAATGTATTGAATCTTATGTATTTATGCACATTGCACTTTTGCTGATTTACACGCTCGTATTAGTATCTATAACGAAGTTTGTTTTTTTACATAGCTGTTCAGGTTCTCTTTTAAAGTTAGATGTTCATGTTTTAATTATAGGCTGGATTGATTTAAAAATTTGATCCTTTCCACAAACTATTGGGGGTAAAAACACTTAAAAGCAGGATACTTCCTATCCGATATAGATCGGAAAACGCCGCCATTTTGGGACAGTAGTCCCTCTGTGAGCGCCATTTTGTGGGTTAGCGCTCTTGCCTCTCACTGCTGCTGGGCTATTTCTAGACACCATGACCGCAGCGGGCGCGCCAAAGGGAAGCCCATCTGCGCCCGACCTTGCCAAGAGCCAAGAAACTATGATTTAAATACCTCAGAGAAGGTAATTATCACCTATTCCAAAGAGGAACTACTCTATCTAAACACACAAATTGTGAGGTTTAGTGTTCAGAGTTTAGATCCTTATGTTGGCAAGTATAGATGCCCTGCGTGTGCTTGGTCCTTCCAAATGCGTACGGACTCTCAAAAGGCTAAGGAGTATGACCAATTATCTATTTCGTTAGTCAACTGTCGCTTGTTAGGGGCTCATATAATGGATATCCACCTTCTGGTGGAACAAATAAAACCTCTGGCCTTGTTTCCAACAGAAACTTGGCTGGATGAAAGTTCTGCTCCAGATATTGTGATGGCTCTTCCCACTGGCTATAAACTTAGCAGAATTGATAGACCTATCAGAGGGGTGGCATAGCAGTTATCTATAGAGATATATGTAAGATTACAACAGCTCCTACATTGATTAAAGGTTGTGAGAGTATGTCCTTCTCTATCAGTGTGAACCCTCATTACACCCTGTCTGGTGTTTTGATCTACCGTCCACGAGGTCCTATGTGAGACTTTATGACCTCACTGGCAGAGAATATCTCGCAACTAGTATGTACTAAATCAAACTTCCTATTGTTGGGAGACTTTAATCTACATGCGGAAAATGAAGATAATGCTTCGACTAAGATGTTAATAGCAGATATGAAGGCATGTGACCTAGTACAGTTGATTCAGGGTCCTACTCATAATAGAGGTCACACACTTGATCTGGTATTCTCCAATGTGTTAGGTTTAGAATTTTTATCATCCCGTACGCTAGCATGGTCGGATCATTTTTTGCTAGAGTTAGAATTATCCATTTTTTGATATAAGAGCATGAATATCAGGACCCCTCTACATAGAAGGAAATGGCACAAACTAAAGGCCACAGAGTTTATTAACTCATTGGAGAAGAAGAGTCCAGGAAACCTAAACACAAATAATATAACAAATTTTACTCACTCCCTGAACAAATGGATAGAGGATAGCTTGGAGGAAATCATACCCCTCTCTACTACCAAAAAACTGCCTCGAAAGAAATCGGCTCCATGGTTCAATACAAGCCTACTTGAGAGGAAAAGAGAATGTAGGAAGCAATAGAGGAAGTGGAGATACACTCAAGATGATTCCTTGAAAAAGGAATATAAGAATATGATTCAAGCCTAACACTTAGAAATTAAAAAGGCACAGGCTACATATTATTCTGGTAAAATTGAACAGCTTCTAATTCTCCCAAGGAGATATTTAACGCCTTAAAAGATCTTATTAATCCAATTGAAGAGCCAGAAACCATGGAGTAAAATTCAAAAAAAAAAAAAATTTAAAAAGTAAAATTCAGGATATTTATGTAGCCTTCCCTAACCAAAGATCATGTGGTGATGAACCAGGAGCTTAGGGAAGAAATTTTTCTTACAAGTTTTATTGCTATTAGTCTGGATAGAGTTATTAAATTACTGGGCTCAACTAAATCAGGCTCTCCGCTGGATCCTGCTCCTCCTCCGATTCTCTCTATGGGAACACCAGTGTTGGGTCCGATAATCACTAAACTTATTAATACTTCATTAGCTTCTGGCACTGTACCAGACTCCTGGAAACAGGCTATTGTCAAGCCTCTCCTAAGAAAAACTAATTTGGATTCCAAGTTACTGACTAATTACAGACCGATTTCATTGCTACCTATAATGGCTAAACTTGCAGAGAAGCATGTACATACTCAGCTATCTACTCTTCTGGAAGAGAAAAAGCTTTTACACCCCACCCCAATGGGTGTTAGGCCTCGGCATGGGACTGAAACCGCACTGATTGCGATCACAGAAGAAGCAAAAAAGAGGATGGATAAAGGAATTGAAACAGCTGTCGTCCTAGATCTGAGTGCGGCATTCGATACGGTTGATCTAGATATCCTTAAAGATAGATTGCAAGGATGTGGAATCTCTGGAGTCGCATTAGAATGGATTCTCTCGTTCATACATGGAAGGTCCTTTCAGGTACTGGATAGATCGTGTACTTCTAGGCGCACCTTCAGTAGCTGTGGTGTCCCTCAGGGGTCTGCTCTGAGTCCGCTACTCTTTAACATCTACATACGGCCATTAGCAGAGATCGTTGAGCCATTTGGACTGAACCTGGTGTCCTATGCAGACGATACTCAACTGATTGTTTCCCTCTCCAATACTTATCCGGATATGGGGACGGCACTAGGTCCCTGTCTGAAAGCAGTTGCTGCATGGATGTCAGGAAGTAAATTGAAGCTCAATGATGAAAAAACTGAGGTTATGTTTTTTGGGCAAAAAACTTCCTTAATCAATCCTAGCTTATTAATAGGAGTGCCCACCCTCCCACCCCCTAAATGTCTTATTAAAAGCCTTGGGGTATGGCTGAACCCCCAACTCTCAATGTCCCAACACGCCAATAGAATAGCAGGAACCTCCTTTGCTCTGCTTAGGACTCTGAGGAAGGTTTTAACAATACTACCTTTTCTTGCCAGAAGATTGGTTATTCAGGCACTGATAGGTTCTCGGATTGACTATGGCAATGTCCTGTTTGTTGGATCACCAAGATATGAGATACAAAGATTACTGAGGGTACAGAACGCAGCTGCACGTTTGCTTTTAAATACTCCTAAGCAACATTCCATACGGGCTGGAATTTTGTCCCTACATTGGCTCCCAGTGGATAAAAGGATTCAGTTCAAGGCCCTATGCCATATTCAAAGAACCATATTCGATCATGGTCCTGAAACGCTCAAAACTCTGGCATCTGTCTACATCCCAGCCAGGCCGCTCAGATCCTCCTCAGCTATGCTGGTCATAGTTCCAACAGTGAAGAAAGGAAGATGGGGAGGAAGATCTTTGTCATATCAAGGTGCTCTACTTTGGAATAACCTTCCTCTTAATATCCGATCAAACTCACAAGAGATTTCTTTTAGGAAGGACTTGAAAACCTGGTTATTTAAAACTTAATCCCTATACGAGTATAAACAGTGACAAATCCGTTGTTGCAGTATAAGCGCTACGAGGCCTCTGGGCAGTTTAGGCGCTATATAAGCAATTATAACATAGTCTTTTCCACCAGCAAATGTTATTCTCCACACAGTTGCCTACATGCTGCCCTTCACCGTATTTGGCCAAAAAATTACTAGCGACTGTAGCTTGTCTTAGTGGTTGCCCTGCTTTCTGTAGCCTGTGTTTGGGAATATGATCTAGAGCCAGCAGGCCATGGGCATGGCCTCTGAAGCCTCTATTGCTATGAGACTGCTCCCTTTAGATTAGAAACCAGCCTTTTCAATTTAAAGAGCTAGCCCTCCAGACTGGAATATTGGAACTTAAGCTCTTGTATCTGTTGTGGAGCTGATTGGTGAGAGGGCATTATAGTGCTCTGCAGTTTAGTAGCCTGGATGAAACGTGGATAGTTGAGATGTTCATAACAAAACAAATCATTGTTGGATGGCATGTGTGGCTGTAGATACACATGCTCTACATTCTCCTGCCATCTAGTTTTGTGTTTGGAGTGCTACAAGTTGTTTTTCTTAGAAGTTGTTCCAGTGCAAAACAAACACACCACACACCCTCGAGTTACAACACTTTCTCAGAGATACTGCACATGGGCATCGAATCCTTTGTTAAATTGTTTGGCATGGATGGCTGTAGATACACATGCTTTGCAAAATTCTGCCATCTAGTGTTGTGCTAGGAGTGTTATTTTTCTTCGAAGAATCATGAAATTGAGTGCCTCCTCCTCTCTGTGATAAGTGCACGTGGCCATCGAGTCCTTTGTTAGATTGTTTTCTCTCCGCTGTCTGGTTTGGTCGTGTATTCTTCTTGCTCCAGTATTTCTCGGCTCTGTCTACTCCGAACTCTTCTTTCCATTGTTCTTTCAGCAATGGTATTGTTCTTCGTTTGCACATTTTCTATCTCGTTCTAATCGGATTTCTGCATCTGGGTCGGTCTCTCCGGCCTTCGGGGCACCAATGCTTGTCTGGGGCCTACTACTCCACGTGGTGTTGAGAAATGCAGGGCTAATGGAACACACATTTCGATTTTGCCCTCAAATCCTTTCAAAATTCCCACACACTGATCATCAGGTGTGTAATCTTTGCTTGTCTATGTACCACAGGGAAGTAACCTGCAGTGCCGTCTGTCATTCTGTTCCAAGAAGATCCTACGAGACCGAAGAGCGTGCCGATTGGTGATGTCGAAGATGCCGGACACCACCCCTGATATCTTTGGGGTAGAGCATGCGCAGGAGGAGATCCATCAAGAGGCTTTTTCCATAGGATATTTGGACTCGGATGTTCAGTCGGCCATCGGAAGCCTGCCTCTCACTTCAGCACAACCTGAGTACTATCCTGAGCCCCCACTTAAACTTTAAAAAAGCCACATAAGACGGTCGTCGGTCCACCACTGCCTTCGGACCATGGTTGGATCTGAAAATTACATTCATCTACCCCACCTTCGGGCTCTGCACTGAAAATATGAAAGACAAAACTGTCTTTGGCATCGACCTCTGGCTCCACACCTCATTTGTCATCAGTATCGAGTCGAACCTTTGACCTGAGAGTTTCGGATCTGAGAAAAAAAAAACTCTATCTATGTTTCTGAGCCGAAGGCTTCCATTTGACAAAAGGCTCAAAGTTTCAGAATCGAAAGCCCCTCCTTTAAAAGACTCAAGTCTTTCCTCAGACTCAACAGTGGAGCCTATCCTTGAAACTGTGGATGCTCATAAGCACCAGATTCATATCCAAAAAGGAACAGGACACATTGCTTCTCCAGTTCCAATTAGAAGGAAACTTACTTTCTAAAACTTTGGACACAGCTCCTCTACCTAAGAAGCTCTACAAAGAAAAGGCCCAAGTACAACCTAGACCTTCTCCACACTCCTGTACTTCCTCTTACATCTCCAGCTCCACAGTCTCCTCCACCTATTGTGGAACCACAGTTTTCTCCACAAGGTTCACCACAACCTCGGGGAGAGGACATGGAAGACATTCTACAAGACATAGACCCTTGGGATTCTTATGATAGAGATCCCATACTTCCAAATGACCTTAATATATGCCCTGCATGGCCTTCAACCCCTGAAGACGCAACATCTTATCAGCAGGTCATAGCAAGGGCAGCTGCCTGTCATAATGTCCAAGTGCATTCTGACCCAATTGAGGAAGATTTTCTATTCGACACACTAACTTCCACCCACAAGGAAAGCCAATTTCTTCCCATGCTAACCGACATGCTACAGACAGTTTTAAGTAGCTTGTCTGATTTTAGAGTAATTACTCCAAGAGATGACAAAAAATAGAAGGCAGCTCCTAAAATACAAGGCAGCTGCTATGGACTCTATATACACATTGGGTCACAATTGCCCCAGGTTTCCTCGTGGTTAGTGCGGCATGTAAGCATGCCAACATTCAGTCAACAGGATATGCACATTCTCTTGATAAAGGAAGTAAAAAATAAAATATGATGTTACGGGTAGCGGCACGAGCATCTAATCATTGGCGTATCACCAATTCACAAGCTTGTCTAGCATGATATGATAGGGCCCCTTGGAATGAGATGGCAGGCCTTCTCCCAGGAAAAACACCATAAAAGGGGATAGGAGATTGTTTTGGAGGGCCAAACCATTTCCAATAATGCCATTCGGTGTGCCAATGATACAGCTGTAAGGGGCATGAATACTAGCGTTATTATTAGAAGGCCTACTGGCAGAATATTTCTCAGGAAAGGACAATCAGTTTGCAGCTAAGCAGGATGCAGCAACAAGTCCACAAATGGGAACTTCACCCACAGGTACTTCAGCAATACTTTCACCTCTGGGGAACACCAGAGATAGATCTCTTCACAACCGTAGAAAATTAAAACTGGCAAAACTTTGCATCCAGATACCCACACTCTCAGTCCAAGGGCAATGCTCTATGAATGAATTGGTCAGGGATATTTGCTATGCTTTTCCACCTCTCCCACTCATTACGTTTCTGGTTGCAAACTGAGACAAACATCACTCACCATGATCTTTGTAGCCCCCACATAAGCATTGGGCCTAGGTCAACTCAGACATCCAGGTCCCAAAACACTCAGTCTTGCAATTTGGCTCCTGAAGTCAGTTTGGATATTTACAACCTCTATCAGAATGTATGTACATTCTTGGAGAGGCATGTATACCTACAACTTAACAGTTTTATGCTGCAAAATGGAAACATTTTGTATGCTACTGTCAACAAATTCCCCTAAATGTACCTCCAAAACCACACAATCGCTCCTCCCAACATATCTCAATGTTGCAAGAAGTGAAATCGCTTTTACTCAAGCCATAGAGCTTGTACCACAACATCAGATAGGAACAGGAGTTTACTCACTGTACTTCCTTGTTCCCCAAAAAAAGACAGAACCTTAATGTAGGAAGTTGGCTCTGTATGCACTATTTCAAAGTAAGGAATAGTATGCACAGAGTCCAAGGGTTCCCCTTAGAGGTAAGATAGTGGCAAAAAGAGATAATACTAATGCTCTATTTTGTGGTAGTGTGGTCGAGCAGTAGGCTTATCAAAGGAGTAGTGTTAAGCATTTGTTGTACATACACACAGGCAATAAATGAGGAACACACACTCAGAGACAAATCCAGGCCAATAGGTTTTGTTATAGAAAAATATATTTTCTTAGTTTATTTTAAGAACCACAGGTTCAAATTCTACATGTAATATCTCATTTGAAAGGTATTGCAGGTAAGTACTTTAGGAACTTTGAATAATTACAGTAGCATATATACTTTTTACATAAAACACATTTAGCTGTTTTAAAAGTGGACACAGTGCAATTTTCACAGTTCCTGGGGGAGGTAAAGTATTGTTAGGTTTTGCAGGTAAGTAAACCACCTACGGGGTTAAGATTGGGGTCCAAGGTAGCCCACCGTTGGGGGTTCAGAGCAACCCCAAAGTCACCACACCAGCAGCTCAGGGCCGGTCAGGTGCAGAGTTCAAAGTGGTGCCCAAAACGCATAGGCTTCAATGGAGAGAATGGGGTGCCCTGGTTCCAGTCTGCCAGCAGGTAAGTACCCGCGTCTTCGGAGGGCAGACCAGGGGGGTTTTGTAGGGAACCGGGGGGGGACACAAGCTCACACAAAGTACACCCTCAGCGGCACTGGGGCGGCCGGGTGCAGTGTGCAAACATGCGTCGGGTTTCCAATGTAAATCAATGGGAGACCAAGGGGTCTCTTCAGCGATGCAGGCAAGGGCGGGGGGCCCTCGGGGTAGCCACCACCTGGGCAAGGGAGAGGGCCTCCTGGGGGTCACTCCTGCACTGAAGTTCCGATCCTTCAGGTGCTGGGGGCTGCGGGTGCAGGGTCTTTTCCAGCCGTCGGGATTTTAGAGTCAGACAGTCGCGGTCAGGGGGAGCCTGGGGATTCCCTCTGCATGCGTTGCTGTGGGGGCTCAGGGGGGACAACTTTGGTTACTCACTGTCTCGGAGTCGCCGGAGGGTCCTCCCTGAGGTGTTGGTTCTCCACCAGTCGAGTCGGGGTCGCCGGGTGCAGTGTTGCATGTCTCACACTTCTTGCGGGGATTGCAGGGGTCTTTAAATCTGCCCCTCTGAAACAAAGTTGCAGTCTTTTTGGAACAGGGCTGCTGTCCTCGGGAGTTTCTTGTTCCTCTTGAAGCAGGGCAGTCCTCTGAGGATTCAGAGGTCGCTGGTCCTGGAGAAAGCGTCGCTGGAGCAGGTTTCTTTAGAAGGCAGGAGACAGGCCGGTAGGACTGGGGCCAAAGCAGTTGGTGTCTTCTTTCTTCTTCTGCAGGGGTTTTCAGCTCAGCAGTCTTCTTCGGTAAGTTGCAGGAATCTAAATTCTTAGGTTCAGGGAAGCCCTTAAATAGTAATTTTAAGGGCGTGTTTAGGTCTGGGGGGTTAGTAGCCAATGGCTACTAGCCCTGAGGGTGGGTACACCCTCTTTGTGCCTCCTCCCAAGGGGAGGGGGTCACATTCCTATCCCTATTGGGGGAATCCTCTATCTGCAAGATGGAGGATTTCTAAAAGTTAGTCACTTCAGCTCAGGACACCTTAGGGGCTGTCCTGACTGGCCAGTGACTCCTCCTTGTTCTCATTTTCTCCTCCGGCCTTGCCGCCAAAAGTGGGGCCGTGGCCGGAGGGGGCGGGCAACTCCACTAGCTGGAGTGCCCTGCGGTGCTGGAACAAAGGGTGTAAGCCTTTGAGGCTCACCGCCAGGTGTTACAGCTCCTGCCTGGGGGAGGTGATAGCATCTCCACCCAGTGCAGGCTTTGTTACAGGCCACAGAGTGACAAAGGCACTCTCCCCATGTGGCCAGCAACATGTCTCGAGTGTGGCAGGCTGCTAGAACCAGTCAGCCTACACGGGTAGTTGGTTTAAGTTTCAGGGGCACCTCTAAGGTGCCCTCTGGGGTGTATTTTACAATAAAATGTACATTGGCATCAGTGTGCATTTATTGTGCTGAGAAGTTTGATACCAAACTTCCCAGTTTTCAGTGTAGCCATTATGGTGCTGTGGAGTTCGTGTTTGACAGACTCCCAGACCATATACTCTTATGGCTACCCTGCACTTACAATGTCTAAGGTTTTGCTTAGACACTGTAGGGGCACAGTGCTCATGCGCTGGTGCCCTCACCTATGGTATAGTGCACCCTGCCTTAGGGCTGTAAGGCCTGCTAGAGGGGTGACTTATCTATACTGCATAGGCAGTGTGAGGTTGGCATGGCACCCTGAGGGGAGTGCCATGTCGACTTACTCGTTTTGTTCTCACCAGCACACACAAGCTGGCAAGCAGTGTGTCTGTGCTGAGTGAGGGGTCCCCAGGGTGGCATAAGCTATGCTGCAGCCCTTAGAGACCTTCCCTGGCATCAGGGCCCTTGGTACCAGGGGTACCAGTTACAAGGGACTTACCTGGATGCCAGGGTGTGCCAATTGTGTAAAACAAAAGTACAGGTTAGGGAAAGAACACTGGTGCTGAGGCCTGGTTAGCAGGCCTCAGCACACTTTCAAATCAAAACATAGCATCAGCAAAGGCAAAAAGTCAGGGGGTAACCATGCCAAGGAGGCATTTCCTTACACTTAAGACCAATATTAGATCTCAGAACTCTCAATCTTCACATCCTGTCAGAACACTTTCACATGGTAACACTACAGGATGTGGTCCCACTGCTACAGCAGCAAGATTTCATGGCAACATTAGACCTCAAGGATGCGTATTTTCACATACCCATCCATCCAGCGCACAGAAAATATCTCAGGTTTTTAATTCAGAGAAAACATTACCAGTTCAAAGTGTTACCCTTCGGGATAACAGCTCCCAGAGTATTTACAAAATGCTTGGCAGTAGTAGCTGCTTACCTAAGAAGACAACACATTTATGTCTTCCCATATCTCGACGATTGGTTAATAAAATCCAACAGTCATACACAGTGTCAAAACCATACACATTATGTGATACATACCCTACACACCCTAGGGTTCTCCATAAACTACCAAAAATACCACCTACAACCTGCGCAAATTCAACAGTATTTAGGAGCCACACTAAATACATAAACAGCACTTGTAAGTCCAAGTCCACAAAGAGTGCAAGCATTTCACAATGTATTAGCACAAATTCAGCCAGGCCAACAGTACATGGTCAAATTCGTAATGAAACTGTTGGGCATGATGGCATCATGCATCGCATTTGTCCCAAATGCAAGATTAAACATGCAGCCTTTACAACAGTCCCTTGCACCGCAATGATCCCAAGCACTGTGTCAACTCAACAAGATCTAGTGTTGATAGACCGCCAAACATGCACACCACTTCAGTGGTGGAATTCTGCAAATCTAAACAAAGGGTGGCCTTTTCAAGACCCTGTGCCTCACGCCATACTCACGACAGATGCATCAAAGATTGGATGGGGGTGCACCTCAACAATCACAGCATTCTAGAATTGCTAGCCATATTCCTAGCACTCAGAGCTTTTCAGCCTCTTCTCACTCACAAGAACATCCTTATCAAAACAGACATGACAACAATGTATTACCTAAACAAACAAGGAGGAACCCATTCATCTCAGCTGTCCCTCCTAACCAAAAAGATTTGGCATTGGGCAATCCACAACAACATTCACCTGGTAGCACAATACATTCCAAGAATACACAACCAATTGGCAGATGTTTTCAGCTGAGATCATCAACAAACACACGAGTGGGAAATTCATCCCCAAGTGCTTCAGACATACTTTCACCACTGGGGAACGCCAGGCATAGACCTATTCGCCCCCAGCGAAAACGCAAAATGCCAAAACTTTGCATCCAGGTACCCACATCTGCTATCCAAGGGCAATGCTCTATGGATAAATTGGTCAGGGATATTTGCTTACGATTTTCCCCCTCTCCAGCTCATTCCATTTCTAGTCAACAAACCGCGTCAAAACAAACTCAAACATAGCACCAACTTGGGCACATCAGCCCTAGTACACAACACTGTTAGATCTATCAGTGGTACCACATATCAAACTCCCCAACAGACCAGATCTTTTAACGCAAAACAAACAGATCAGGCATCCCGATCCCAAAATACTCAATCTAGCGATTTGGCTCCTGAAGTCATAGTTTGGATACCTTCAACTGCCAACTAAATGTATGGAAGTAATTAAACAGGCAAGAAAACCCACTGCCAGGCAGTGTAATGCCAACAAATGGAAAAGGTTTGTATATTACTGTCAATCTAAACAAATTGCCCCTCTTTCAGCGTCAATACAAGACATTGTAAGTTATTTGCTTTAATTACAAAAGGCAAATCTAGCCTTTTCATCCATTAAAATACATCTCACTGCAATCTCTGCGTATTTGCAAAATATACAACACAACTCTTTATTTAGAGTCCCTGTTATCAAAGCCTTCATGGAAGGATTAAAATGCATCATTCCACCTAGAACACCTCCAGTGCCTTTGTGGAATCTAAACATAGTACTCACACGACTCATGGGTCCACCATTTGAACCTATGCATTCATGTCAAATTCAATACCTAACATGGAAAGTTGCCTTCCTAGTTGCAATTACTTCATTAAGAAGAGTTCAAGGACCGTTCATACAAGTACACAAACATAAAATTGTACTTCGAACACACCCACAATTTCTCCCAAAGGTTATATCACCGTTTCATATCAATCAAACAGTGGAACTACCAGTCTTCTTCCCACAGCCAGACTCTGTAGCGGAAAGAGCCCTGCATACATTGGACATTAAAAGAGCTCTAATGTATTACATAGATAGAACTAAATCATTTAGGAAAACCAAACCATTATTTGTGGCGTTCCAAAAACCACATACTGGTAACCAATGTTCCCTCCAATTTTTTTCCACTGTGTGCGGCAGTGTGCGGTCTCTGTGTGCTGCAGCCAAGGATACGTGCGCCAAGAAATTGACCATAGACGCGCGCGCAGCAACATAATTATTATTCAAAGGCTAAACAGGACTGGTCTTTTTGTCCTGATTAGTCACCTTCAGGCTCATGGCTTTGCGCTTTAAAGCGGCTCCCTTATGTGAAATTGTATTACTATACATTTTCAGTTTATGTGGAAAGAACAGTCCGGTTAGGAGATTACAACGCTAATAGCTCTAACTCGAGCAAACGCGAGACCGATTGCATTGCAAATGCTTGTTTCTGTTGCTCCTGTAAACTGTGCTCTGGAGTCTGATGATAGTGTGAGTGTACGAGTGTGCGGGAGTACCAGGATCTGTGCCCCTAAGATACCCACTCTGTCCTAGAGACTGCATTGTTAAGAGAATGTGTGTTTATAGGACTGCTCTTTTCTAAAGATGCTCGTCGGCGCTGTGCCTGGAGCAGTGCAATAATCCAAGTGTCCAGCCTTAAAGGCCCAGCTGGTGGACGCTCAGTGGGGTACGGATTTAACAGAAGATGAAAGGGAGAATCTGTCACGTCCCCTTGTTGGATGGAATGGCCCCTTTAATAGAAAAGTGAAACTAAACAAAGGGACGACACGATGTTCAGATGAAATGTCACTACTTGCAACTCCTCTCTGTTGCGAGGGTAGGTTTAAAGGAGACACGAATAGCTCAGTCATCATCTCTTCGAAGCTCCCCAGCTAGAAAAACGTGAGTTTGATAAAAACACAAGAATGGCCCCGCCCTACGTAGAGAGCACTCACCATTCCCCCCCTCGCCCGCCGTAAGTAGTGCTCCACACCCATCCCCAGTGTATATCGGAGTGATGACTGAAGCCTTTACCTTAAGCCAAAATGGACTGTGAGCCACCAAAGTAGCCGAACTGAGCATGCACATTGAGGCGAACGGACTAGCACTCACTTATTCAGTAAAAATCTATATATTGAGACTACGGTATCAAGGCATCAAGCATCTTAATGGAGAGAGGCAGAGACAGCTTCACTGATTGCCCTCGGCCGCTGAGCTATCACAGATGGCCACTAGGTGGCAATATACACACACGAAATATATCCTTACAGTTTAATTTCCCTCTTTCCAGGATCTTTATGGGACACAGTGCGACAGAAAGAGACGAGGAAAGAGATATGTTCCCAACAATCCAATTAATCATTGTAAGGTTAGGTCCGTGGACGTCGGCTTGAGGATTAAATTTGGGACATTACTCCCCGCAGCATTTAAACGCTGTTTTCACAATGTGCGCTTGCCAAAGGGGCCTGTGTGATGGGGGAAGGAAAGGTGCGCGCGCGCCTTACAGGGAACATTGCTGGTAACCCTATTTCAAAGCAGGGGCTAGCTAGATGGATAGTAAAATGCATCCAAACATGTTACCTCAAAGCTAAAAGACAGCTATTAGTTACACCTAAAGCACATTCCATACGGAAAAAAGGGGCTACAATGGCTTTCTTAGGAAACATACCAATGGCCGAAATCTGTAAAGCAGCCACTTGGTCAACACCTCATACATTTACCAAGCATTACTGTTTAGATGTGTTAGCAACACAACAGGCCACAGTCGGACAAGCTGTACTAAGGACACTATTTCAAACAACTTCAACTCCTACAGGCTGACCACCGCTTATGGGAGGTAAAACTGCTTTGTAATCTATGCATAGCATGTGTATCTGCAGCTACACGTGCCATTGAACGGAAAATGTCACTTACCCAGTGTACATCTGTTCGTGGCATGTTCCGCTGCAGATTCACATGCACCCTCCCACCTCCCCGGGAGCCTGTAGCCGTTTTTCAACATTCACTTGTACATGTATGTATGTATATATGTGTGTGTGTGTGTGTGTGTGTGTGTATGTGTATATATATATATATATATATGTTCGATGGCATCTGTCGCTGTAGATACGCATGTTTTGCAATAGCTCGCCATCTGGTGTTGGGCCGGAGTGTTACAAGTTGTTTTTCTTCGAAGAAGTCTTTCGAGTCACGGGACCGAGTGACTCCTCCTTTTGTCTCCATTGCGCATGGGCGTCGACTCCATCTTCGATTGTTTTTTTTCCGCCATCGGGTTCGGACGTGTTCCTGTCGCTCCGAGTTTCGGAACGGAAAATTAGCTAATTTCGGAAGATTTTCGTCGGTATTGTTGCGTTCGGGATCGGCGTACTTAGATTCCACACCTCATCGAAGATCGAAGAGCTCCGGTGCCCTTCGGGGTAGTTTTTCGATCCCCCGTCGGGGCCTGGTCGGCCCGACCGCGTGCTGAAGAACGCCGATGGAACGGACCCCGTTCCGTTTCTGCCCCAAATGCCACAATAAATACCCCTATACAGACCAACACTTGGTCTGTAACCTGTGCCTGTCACCTGAGCACAGTGAAGACACCTGTGAGGCCTGTCGTGCGTTCCGGTCCCGAAAGACACTCCGAGACCGTCGAGCCAGAAGACTTCAGATGGCGTCCGCGCCGACAGCCCACCGAGAGTTCGAGGAGCAGGAAGAGGAACGTACCTTCTCGATCCAAGAATCGGACTCCGAAGGATTCGACGATACACAAACCGTGAGTAAGACGTCGAAAACCACACAGAGAAACATTTACAAGGCCCAGGGGACGCCACTGCCATCCGGCCATGGCTCCACCCATAAATTCGGTGACCGACCGTCGGCACCGAAAAAGGCCCTAACAGTGCCGAGGTCGTCCGACTCCGGTCGAGACACCGGCACGCAGCCTTCTCGGGACCGAGAAAGTGCTGGAGACAAGCCTCGACACCGAGATGCCGGTGTGGACACGGCTCGACGCCGAGACAGCGGCACCGAAGAAGATCGACGCCGAGAGGTTTCGGCCCCGAAAAAGAAAAAAGTCACCTCGGAGCCGAAAAAACACGCAGACAGGGTTTCGATGCCGAAACAAACTGCAAGCGACCCAGCTTCAGGCTCTTATACAGAAGAGCACTCGCTAACCTCCCAAATGCAAAAGCATAGGTTTGAGGAAGAGCTACAAGCAACTGATGTGGACCATACGCAAAAGCGTATCTTCATACAGCAGGGGACAGGAAAAATAAGCACCCTTCCCCCCATTAGGAGAAAGAGAAGGTTGGAGTTCCAGACTGAACAGACACCACAACCAAAAGTGGTGAAAAGAGTTACCCCACCACCCTCTCCTCCGCCCGTGATTAACGTCTCACCAGCACGAACTCCATCACACTCCCCAGCTCACACCACCATAAGCCAGGGTGACCAAGATCAAGACGCATGGGACCTATACGACGCCCCAGTGTCAGATAACAGTCCGGAGGCATACCCTACGAAGCCATCTCCACCAGAAGACAGCACCGCGTATTCTCAAGTGGTGGCTAGAGCAGCACAATTTCACAACGTAAGCCTCCACTCAGAACAGGTCGAGGATGACTTTTTATTCAACACACTCTCCTCCACCCACAGCTCCTACCAAAGCCTGCCTATGCTCCCTGGTATGCTCCGGCACGCGAAAGAAATCTTTAAGGAGCCGGTCAAAAGTAGGGCAATCGCACCAAGGGTGGAAAAAAAGTATAAGGCGCCTCCTACAGACCCGGTTTTCATCACTACACAGCTGCCACCAGACTCTGTCGTTGTAGGAGCAGCTAGGAAAAGGGCCAACTCTCACACATCTGGAGATGCACCACCCCCAGATAAAGAAAGCCGCAAGTTCGATGCAGCTGGTAAAAGAGTCGCAGCACAAGCTGCAAACCAGTGGCGCATCGCGAACTCCCAGGCACTACTTGCGCGCTATGGCAGAGCCCACTGGGACGAGATGCAACATCTCATTGAACATCTGCCCAAGGACTTACAAAATAGGGCAAAACAAGTGGTTGAGGAGGGACAGACCATTTCCAACAACCAGATCCGCTCCTCCATGGACGCTGCAGATACAGCTGCACGGACAATTAATACATCTGTAACTATCAGAAGGCATGCATGGCTCCGAACGTCTGGATTTAAACCAGAGATTCAACAAGCAGTTCTCAATATGCCTTTTAATGAAAAAGAACTGTTCGGTCCAGAAGTGGACACAGCGATTGAGAAACTCAAAAAAGATACGGACACTGCCAAAGCCATGGGCGCACTCTACTCCCGCAGAGCAGAGGGAATTACAGCACATTCCGTAAAACGCCCTTTCGAGGGGGGTTTCGGGGTCCGAGCACACAAGCCAGCACCTCACAAGCAACACCGTCCAGTTACCAGGGACAGTATAGAGGAGGTTTTCGGGGACAATATAGAGGAGGGCAATTCCCTAGAAATAGAGGAAGATTTCAGAGCCCCAAAACCCCTACTACTAAACAGTGACTCACATGTCACTCACCCCCTCCACACAACACCAGTGGGGGGAAGAATAAGTCATTATTACAAAGCATGGGAGGAAATCACTACAGACACTTGGGTTCTAGCAATTATCCAACATGGTTATTGCATAGAATTTATACAATTCCCTCCAAACATACCACCAAAAGCACAAAATTTGACAACACACCATTCCAATCTCCTGAAGATAGAAGTGCAGGCACTATTGCAAAAGAATGCAATCGAATTAGTGCCAAACACACAAATAAACACAGGAGTTTACTCACTGTACTTTCTGATACCAAAGAAGGACAAAACGCTGAGACCAATCCTAGACCTCAGAGTAGTGAACACTTTCATCAAATCAGACCACTTTCACATGGTCACACTACAAGAAGTATTGCCATTGCTAAAACTACACGACTACATGGCAACTTTAGACCTCAAGGATGCTTATTTCCATATACCAATACACCCATCGCACAGGAAATACCTAAGGTTTGTATTCAAAGGAATACATTACCAATTCAAGGTACTGCCTTTCGGATTAACAACCGCACCAAGAGTCTTTACCAAATGCCTAGCGGTAGTCGCTGCACACATAAGAAGGCAGCAAATACATGTGTTCCCATATCTAGACGACTGGCTAATCAAGGCCCATTCGTTAATACAGTGCTCAAATCACACAAATCATATCATACAAACCCTCTTCAAACTAGGGTTCACCGTCAATTTCACAAAATCCTGCCGCGCAAGGTACAACAATACCTGGGAGCCATAATAGACACATCAAAGGGAGTAGCCACTCCAAGTCCACAAAGAATTCGAAATTTCAACACCATCATACAACGCATGTATCCAACACAAAGGATACACGCAAAGATGGTACTACAACTCCTAGGCATGATGTCTTCATGCATAGCCATTGTCCCAAACGCAAGACTGCACATGAGGCCCTTACAACAGTGCCTAGCATCACAATGGTCACAAGCACAGGGTCACCTTCTAGATCTGGTGTTAATAGACCGCCAAACTTACCTCTCGCTTCTATGGTGGAACAACATAAATTTAAACAAAGGGCGGCCTTTCCAAGACCCAGTGCCACAATACGTAATAACAACAGATGCTTCCATGACAGGGTGGGGAGCACACCTCGATCAACACAGCATACAAGGACAATGGAACGTACATCAAACAAAACTGCATATAAATCACCTAGAACTTCTAGCAGTTTTTCAAGCACTAAAAGCTTTCCAACCAATAATAGTTCACAAATACATTCTCGTCAAAACAGACAACATGACAACAATGTATTATCTAAACAAGCAGGGGGGGACGCACTCCACGCAGTTAAGCCTGCTAGCACAAAAGATTTGGCGTTGGGCAATTCACAACCAAATTCGCCTAATAGCACAATTTATACCAGGGATCCAAAATCAACTCGCAGACAATCTCTCTCGAGATCACCAACAGGTCCACGAATGGGAAATTCACCCCCAAATTCTGAACACTTATTTCAAACTCTGGGGAACACCTCAGATAGACTTGTTTGCGACAAGGGAGAATGCAAAATGCCAAAACTTCGCATCCAGATACCCACACGAACAATCCCAAGGCAATGCCCTATGGATGAACTGGTCAGGGATATTTGCTTACGCTTTTCCTCCTCTCTCTCTCCTTCCTTACCTGGTAAACAAACTCAGTCAAAGCAAACTCAAACTCATATTGATAGCACCAACTTGGGCAAGGCAACCCTGGTACACAACGCTGCTAGACCTATCAGTAGTACCCTGCATCAAATTGCCCAACAGGCCAGATCTGTTGACACAGCACAACCAAAAGATCAGACACCCAGATCCAGCATCGCTGAATCTAGCAATCTGGCTCCTGAAATCCTAGAATTCGGGCACTTACAACTTACCCAAGAATGTATGGAAGTCATAAAACAAGCCAGAAGGCCATCCACCAGGCACTGCTATGCAAGTAAATGGAAGAGGTTTGTTTGCTACTGCCATATTAATCAAATACAACCATTACACACAACTCCAGAACATGTAGTGGGTTACTTGCTTCACTTACAAAAATCTAACCTGGCTTTCTCTTCCATTAAAATACACCTTGCAGCAATATCTGCATATCTGCAGACTACCTATTCAACTTCCCTATATAAAATACCAGTCATTAAAGCATTCATGGAGGGCCTTAGGAGAATTATACCACCAAGAACACCACCTGTTCCTTCATGGAACCTAAATGTTGTCCCAACTAGACTTATGGGTCCACCTTTTGAACCCATGCACTCCTGCGACATACAGTTCCTAACCTGGAAGGTGGCATTTCTCATCGCCATTACTTCCCTAAGAAGAGTAAGCGAGATTCAGGCGTTTACAATACAGGAACCTTTTATACAACTACACAAGAATAAGGTCGTCCTAAGGACCAATCCTAAATTTTTGCCAAAGGTTATTTCACCGTTCCATCTAAATCAAACAGTGGAACTTCCAGTGTTCTTTCCACAGCCAGATACCGTAGCTGAAAGGGCACTACATACATTAGATGTCAAAAGAGCATTGATGTATTACATTGACAGAACAAAAAACATCAGAAAGACTAAACAACTATTTATTGCATTTCAAAAACCTCATGCAGGAAACCCAATATCAAAACAAGGTATAGCCAGATGGATAGTTAAATGCATCCAAATCTGCTACCTTAAAGCTAAACGACAGCTGCCCATTACACCAAGGGCACACTCAACCAGAAAGAAAGGTGCTACCATGGCCTTTCTAGGAAACATCCCAATGCAAGAAATATGTAAGGCAGCCACATGGTCTACGCCTCACACATTCACCAAGCACTACTGTGTAGACGTGTTATCCGCACAACAAGCCACAGTAGGTCAAGCCGTATTAAGAACATTATTTCAGACTACTTCCACTCCTACAGGCTGATCCACCGCTTTTGGGGAGATAACTGCTTACTAGTCTATGCAAAACATGCGTATCTACAGCGACAGATGCCATCGAACTGAAAATGTCACTTACCCAGTGTACATCTGTTCGTGGCATCAGTCGCAGTAGATTCGCATGTGCCCACCCGCCTCCCCGGGAGCCTGTAGCAGTTTGGAAGTTACCTTCAATTATTTATATATGTATCATCTCAACCTTAAATAGGTGCATACTTAGTCACTCCATTGCATGGGCACTATTACTACAATTCAACTCCTACCTCACCCTCTGCGGGGAAAAACAATCGAAGATGGAGCCGACGCCCATGCGCAATGGAGACAAAAGGAGGAGTCACTCGGTCCCGTGACTCGAAAGACTTCTTCGAAGAAAAACAACTTGTAACACTCCGGCCCAACACCAGATGGCGAGCTATTGCAAAACATGCGAATCTACTGCGACTGATGCCACGAACAGATGTACACTGGGTAAGTGACATTTTCAATATATATATATGTATATATATGTTCGATGGCATGTGTAGCTGCAGATACACATGCTGTGCACATCCCGCCATCTGGTGTTGGGCTCGGAGTGTTACAAGTTGTTTTTCTTCTAAGAAGTCTTTTTTCGAGTCACGAGACCGAGGGACTCCTCCCATTTCGACTCCATTGCGCATGGGCGTCGACTCCATGTTAGATTGTTTTTTTTCCGCCCTCTGGTTCGGACGTGTTCCTTTTTGCTCCGTGTTTCGGGTCGGAAAGTTAGTTAGAATCTCGGAAAAATCGTCGGTATTGTTTGCGTTCGGTATCAGGTTAGTTACAACAGATCGACACCGAATTAAGAAGAGCTCCGGTGGCCCTTCGGGGTTTTTTTCCATCCCCGTCGGGGCCTGGTCGGCCCAGCCACGTGTCTCTTCAAGGCTGATGGAATGGACCCCATTCCGCTTCTGTCCAAAATGCCATAACAAGTATCCATATACAGATCAACATCTGGTCTGTAACTTGTGTTTGTCACCAGAACACAAGGAGGATACTTGTGAGGCCTGTCAAGCGTTTCGGTCCAGGAAGACACTCAGGGACCGAAGAGCAAGAAGACTGCAAATGGCGTCGGCGCCGACAGGACAAGAGAGTTTCGAGGAGGAGGAAGAAACATTCTCCACCCAGGAGTCGGACTCTGAGGAGATTGATCCAGAGGAAATGCCTAAAACCGTGAGTAAGACGTCGAAACCAAGAACTCACGAGAAAAGCGCTAAAGCCCAGGGGACGCCACTGCCAACAGGCCATGGCTTAACCTGAAAAGTAGGTGACCGTTCATCGGCACCGAAAAAGGGCGAGCTGGTGTCGAAGTCATCCGACTCCGGTCGAGATACCGGCACACAGCAATCTCATGCCCGAGATAGTGGCTCAGAGAAGATTCGGCACCGAAACGGGTCGGCACCGAGAGAGCACGACGCCGAAAGTAAAAAAGGTTTTGTCGGAGCCGAAAAGGTTTCGGTACCGAAATATCCGGCCTCGGAACCGAAAACAAGTTCCTACACTGAGGAACAAGGACTGTCCACACAAATGAAGACACATAGATTTGGACAGGAATTACAGGCAATAGAGCCAGATCACACACAAAGACGGCTCTTTATTCAAAAAGATACAGGGAAGATCAGCACTCTTCCTCCAGTCAAAATGAAACGCAAGCTTGCCTTCCAAGACAAGGACAAACAGCCACACGCAAAGGTGGCTAAACAAGTAACACCACCACCATCCCCACATCACTCTCCGCAACCATCACCGGTAGCCACTCCACCAATGATGCAATCCCCAACTCATACAGGAATGAGTCAAGATGACCCTGACGCATGGGACCTTTATGACGCACCAGTGTCAGATAATAGTCCAGAATGCTATCCAGCTAAACCATCGCCTCCAGAGGATAGTACAGGCTACGCACAGGTGGTGTCAAGAGCAGCGGCATTTCATAATGTCAGCCTTCATTCAGAGCCCATTGAAGATGACTTTCTTTTTAATACACTGTCGTCCACACACAGCCAATATCAGAGTCTTCCTATGCTACCCGGAATGCTAAAACACTCCAAACAAGTGTTTGAGGAGCCTGTTAAAGGGAGAGCCATTACTCCAAGAGTAGATAAAAAAATATAAACCGCCACCAACAGACCCAGTGTACATTACACAACAGCTAACACCAGACTGTTGTAGTGGGAGCAGCGCGCAAAAGAGCCAACTCTCATACTTCAGGAGATGCACCACCTCCAGATAAAGAAAGTCGAAAATTCGATGCTGCAGGCAAAAGGGTGGCGGCACAGGCAGCAAACCAGTGGCGTATTGCGAATTCGCAAGCTTTGCTAGCCAGATATGATAGGGCCCATTGGGATGAGATGCAACACCTTATTGAACATTTACCCAAGGCGTTCCAAAAAAGAGCGCAGCAAGTAGTAGAAGAAGGACAGGGTATCTCCAATAATCATATACGGTCAGCAATGGATGCTGCAGACACAGCTGCTAGAACTGTCAACACAGCAGTAACAATAAGGAGACATGCATGGCTGCGTACATCAGGATTTAAACCAGAGATAAAGCAAGCTGTGCTGAATATGCCATTCAACGGACAGCAGTTGTTTGGGCCGGAGGTGGACACTGCGATCGAAAAACTTAAGAAAGACACTGACACGGCCAAAGCCATGGGCGCACTCTACTCCCCACAGAGCAGAGGCACATTTCGAAAGACACAATTTCGAGGGGGTTTTCGAGGGCAAACCACAGAAGCCACAACCTCACAAACAAAGCCCACTTACCAAAGCCAGTATCAGCGGGGAGGTTTTCGGGGACAATATAGAGGGGGCCAATTTCAAAGGAATAGAGGAAAGTTCCAAAGTCCCAAAACTCCTCCAAACAAGCATTGACTTCAAGGTCACAAATCCCCAACACATAACACCAGTGGGGGGGAGACTAACCAAGTTTTACAAACATTGGGAGGAAATAACAACAGACACTTGGGTCTTAGCAATTATCCAGCATGGTTATTGCATAGAATTTCTCAAATTCCCTCCAAACATCCCACCGAAAACACACAATATGTCAAAACAACATATAGATCTTCTAGGACTAGAAGTTCAGGCATTGCTACAAAAAGAAGCAATAGAGTTAGTACCAAAACAACAAATAAACACAGGAGTTTACTCCCTGTACTTTCTGATACCCAAAAAAGACAAGAGTCTGAGACCTATACTAGATCTCAGAACATTAAATACCTACATCAAATCAGATCACTTTCACATGGTTACATTACAAGACGTAATCCCACTGCTCAAACAACAAGACTACATGACAACACTAGACCTAAAGGATGCATATTTCCATATACCAATACATCCTTCACACAGAAAGTACCTGAGGTTTGTATTCCAAGGGATACATTACCAATTCAAAGTGTTGCCATTCGGAATAACAACTGCACCAAGAGTTTTTACAAAATGCTTAGCAGTAGTAGCTGCACATATCAGAAGGCAGCAAATACATGTGTTCCCGTACCTAGACGATTGGTTAATCAAAACCAACACGCTAAGACGGTGTTCACAACACACAAAATATGTCATAGAAATCCTCCACAAACTAGGTTTCTCAATCAACTACACAAAGTCACACCTTCTGCCGTGTCAAACACAGCAATACTTAGGAGCAACAATCAACACAGCAAAAGGGATTGCCCCTCCAAGTCCACAAAGAGTTCACACATTTCACAATGTGATACAGACCATGTATCCAAATCAAAAGATACAAGTCAAACTGGTGATGAAACTACTAGGCATGATGTCTTCATGCATAGCCATTGTCCCAAACGCAAGGTTGCACATGCGGCCCTTACAACAGTGCCTAGCATCACAATGGTCACAAGCACAGGGTCAGCTTCTAGATCTGGTGTTGATAGACCGCCAAACATACATCTCGCTTCAATGGTGGAACAATATAAATTTAAACCAAGGGCGGCCTTTCCAAGACCCAGTGCCACAATACGTAATAACAGATGCTTCCATGATAGGGTGGGGAGCACACCTCAATCAACACAGCATCCAAGGACAATGGGACATACAGCAAAAACAGTTTCACATAAATCACTTAGAACTGTTAGCGGTATTTCTAGCGCTCAAAGCATTTCAACCCATAATAAGTCACAAACACATTCTTGTCAAAACAGACAACATGACAATAATGTATTACCTAAACAAACAGGGAGGCACACACTCGACACAGTTGTGTCTCCTAACACAGAAAATATGGCATTGGGCGATTCACAACCACATTCGCCTAATAGCACAATTTATTCCAGGAATTCAGAACCAGTTAGCAGACAATCTCTCTCGGGATCACCAACAGATCCACGAATGGGAGATTCACCCCCAAACACTAAACACTTACTTTCAAATGTGGGGAACACCACAAATAGATCTATTTGCAACAAAGGAAAACTCAAAAGGCCAAAACTTCGCATCTAGGTACCCACAAGATCAGTCTCAGGGCAATGCGTTATGGATGAGCTGGTCAGGGATATTTGCTTACGCTTTTCCCCCTCTCCCACTCCTTCCATATCTAGTAAACAAATTGAGTCAAAACAAACTCATACTAATAGCACCGACATGGGCAAGACAACCTTGGTACACAACACTACCAGACCTCTCAGTAATACCTCATGTCAAACTACCAAACAGACCAGATCTGTTAACACAACACAAACAACAGATCAGACACCCAAATCCAGCATCGCTGAATCTAGCAATTTGGCTCCTGAAATCCTATAATTCGGACACTTAGACCTCACACAAGAATGTATGGAGGTCATAAGACAAGCTAGGAAACCTACCACTAGACACTGCTATGCAAATAAGTGGAAAAGATTTGTTTATTACTGCCATAATAATCAAATTCAACCCTTACACGCATCTGCCAAAGATATAGTAGGATACTTACTACAATTGCAAAAGTCAAAGCTAGCTTTCTCTTCAATAAAGATACATCTGACTGCAATTTCAGCCTACCTGCAAATTACGCACTCAACTTCATTATTTAGGATACCAGTCATAAAAGCATTTATGGAAGGCCTAAAGAGAATTATACCACCACAAACACCACCAGTTCCTTCATGGAACCTCAACATTGTCTTAACACGACTCATGGGTCCACCTTTTGAGCCCATGCACTCTTGTGAAATGCAATACTTAACATGGAAAGTTGCATTTTTGATTGCCATCACATCTCTAAGAAGAGTGAGTGAAATTCAAGCATTTACCATACAAGAACCATTTATTCAAATACACAAGCATAAAGTAGTTCTACGGACAAATCCAAATTTTTTACCAAAAGTTATCTCACCGTTCCACTTGAATCAAACGGTAGAATTACCAGTGTTCTTCCCACAGCCAGATTCTGTAGCTGAAAGAGCACTGCATACATTAGACATCAAAAGAGCACTAATGTACTACATTGACAGAACAAAACTAATTCGAAAAACAAAACAACTATTTATTGCTTTCCAAAAACCTCATACAGGGAATCCAATTTCTAAACAAGGCATTGCTAGATGGATAGTTAAGTGTATTCAAACCTGCTATCTTAAAGCAAAGAGAGAGCTGCCTATTACACCAAAGGCACACTCAACCAGAACAAAGGTGCTACCATGGCCTTTCTAGGAAATATTCCAATGAACGAAATATGTAAGGCAGCAACATGGTCTACGCCTCATACATTTACCAAACACTACTGTGTAGATGTGTTAACGGCACAACAAGCCACAGTAGGTCAAGCTGTACTACGAACATTATTTCAAACAACTTCAACTCCTACAGGCTGAACCACCGCTTTTGGATAGATAACTGCTTACTAGTCTATGCACAGCATGTGTATCTGCAGCTACACATGACATCGAACGGAAAATGTCACTTACCCAGTGTACATCTGTTCGTGGCATTAGTCGCTGCAGATTCATATGCGCCCACCCGCCTCCCCGGGAGCCTGTAGCCGTTTAGAAGTTGATCTTGAACATTTGTAAATTTGTAAATATATTACTTTAAACTTCATTATGGACATACGTATTCACTCCATTGCATAGGCACTATTACTAGCATACGCAACTCCTACCTCACCCTCTGCGGGGAAAACAATCTAACATGGAGTAGACGCCCATGCGCAATGGAGTCGAAATGGGAGGAGTCCCTCGGTCTGGTAACTCGAAAAAAGACTTCTTCGAAGAAAAACAACTTGTAACACTCCGAGCCCAACACCAGATGGCGGGATGTGCACAGCATTTTTTCCATATATATATATATTTTCCATTTGCATGGACATCTCTTTTCTTTATACTCTATCACTCCTACCTTACCCTCTGTGGGAAAACAATCTAACATGGAGTCGATGCCCATGTGCAATGGAGCCGAAGAGGAGGAGTCACTCGATCCTGTGACTCAAAAATAATTCGAAGAAAAACAACTTGTAACACTCCGAGCCCAACACTAGATGGCAGAATATGCATAGCATGTGAATCTGCAGCAGAACATGCCCCGAACAGATGTACACTGGGTAAGTGACATTTTCAATATATATATATGTGCGATAGCATGTGTAGCTGTAGATACACATGCTGCGCACTGTTCCTGCCGTCTAGTGTTGGGCTTGGAGTGTTACAAGCTGTTTTTCTTCGAAGAAGTCTTTTCGAGTCACAGGACCAAGTGGCTCCTCCCTTTCGGCTCTATTGCGCATGGGCGTCGACTCCATCTTGGATTGTTTTCTTTCCGCCATCGGGTTCGGACGTGTTCCTCTTCGTTCCGTATTTCAAATCGGGAAACTTAGAAAAGAATCGAAAAATCGTCAGTATTGTTTACGTTCGGCACCGGTTTAGTTTATCGCATCGGCACCGACATCAAGACCCCTTCGGGGCTTCCGCACTTAAACTAGGCCTGGTCGGCCCGACCACACCCGTCGTCCAAGACTAATGGACCGGACCCCCTTCCGTTTCTGTTCTAAGTGTCACGCCAAGTATCCTTATACAGACCAGCACCGGGTTTGTAACCTGTGTTTGTCGCCTGAACACAGAGAGGATACTTGAGAAGCTTGCCGAGCGTTTCGATCCAAGAAGACCTTAAGGGATCGACGCGCAAGATGACTACAAATGGCGTTGAAGCCGAAACAACATCTTGACGTCGAGGAGGAAGAGAGAATTTCCATCCAAGAAACGGACTCGGATGAATCTGACGGTGATCGACCTTCGGCGCGGCAAACAGTGAGTACACCTGCCCCGTCACACACCCAGGGTCACAACAAAAAACTCAAGGCCACGGGGACGCCACCGCCAGCAGGCCATGGCTCAACCCACAGAAAAGAAGGTGACCAAATAACATCGGCACCGAAAAAGGCCAAAGATTTGCCGAAGACTTCCGACTCCGGTCGAGAATCCGGCACCGAAAAAAGTCGGCATCGAGTCGGGCAAGCCTCGAAAGAGCTTATCGGAACCGAAAAAGACAATTTTGTTGGGAATTTCGGTACCGAAAAAAACGGCTTCAGATCCGAAACGCTCATCCTGCACTGAGGAGCAAGGGCTTTCTATGTAGCTCAAAGAAAGGCACAGATTTGAGCAAGATCTGGATTTAGAAGAACATGACCAAACACAACAAAGGTTAGAAATCCAGAAGGACACAGGGAAGATACAAACCATCCCTCCACTCAAATCTAAAAGAAAACTAGCTTTTCAAGAGACTGAAATGCAACCGAAAGCCAAAGTGGTTAGAGAAAAGTCACCACCACCACAGTTCTCACCACAACCTTCCCCACTGCAATCACCACACTTGTCACCAGTGGGTACACCGATGGCGCAGTCACCCACACATACTGGGATGACTCAAGATCATGCGGATCCCTGGGATCTATACGACCCACCTGTATCGGACAACAACCCAGAGTGTTATCCAACCAAGCCTTCACCACCAGAGGACAGTACAGCATATACGCAAGTACTAGCCAGGGCAGCTACGTAACATTGCACTCTGAACCGGTGGAGGATGACTTCCTTTTCAACACTCTGGCATCCACGCACGTATCCTACCAAACTTTACCAATGCTACCGGGCATGCTCAAACACGCACGACAGGTCTTCCAAGAGCCTGTAAAAGGGAGTACCATCACGCCAAGGGTCGAAAAGAAATATAAACTGCCCCCGTCAGACCCAGTGTTTATTACTCAACAGCTCCCTCCGGACTCAGTGGTTGTGGGGGCTGCAAGAAAAAGGGCGAATTCACAATCATCAGGGGATGCCCCACCCCCTGATAAAGAGTTGAAAATTCGACGCAGCGGGGAGAAGAGTGGCATCGCAAGCAGCCAATCAATGGCGAATTGCAAACTCACAAGCCCTACTTGCACGCTACGACAGGGCGCACAGGGACGAAATGCAAGACATCCAGCATTTGCCCAAAGAACACCAAAAACGTGCCCAACAGGTGGTTGAAGAGGGACAGGCATATCAAACAACCAAATACGATCTGCCCTAGACTCTGCAGATACAGCAGCACGGACTGTAAACACAGCTGTAACAATTCGAAGGCATGCATGGCTGCGAAGTTCTGGATTTAAACCAGAAATACAACAGGCGGTACTGAATATGCCGTTTAATCAACATCAGTTGTTTTGGCCGTAAGTGGATACCGCAATCGAGAAAATGAAAAAAGACACGGACACGGCCAAAGCCATGGGCATGCTCTACTCCTCACAATACAGAGGAACATTTAGGAAACCACAGTTTAGGGGGATGGTTTAGACAACAGACACCAGAACCATCCACCTCCCAAACAAAACCCACCTACCAGTCGCAATACCAGAGAGGGGGGTTTTGTGGTTCCTAAAGAGGACAGTTCCCAAGAGGAAGAGGGAAATTACAGCCCTCCAAACCAAGCCCTAGCAAACAGTGACTTCAATGTCACACTTCCCCAACACTTATCACCAGTGGGGGAGGGGGGGAGGCTAACCAAATACAACCACAATTGGACGCACATTACCTCAGACACGTGGGTCCTATCAATTATCCAACATGGTTATTGCATAGAATTCACAACATTCCCCCAGATGTTCCACCAAAACCGCACAGATTGTCTCCACAACACTTAGACCTATTACAAATTGAGGTCCAAGCACTGCTCCAAAAACAAGCCATAGAGCTAGTACCCTATCACCAGAAAGGAACAGGCGTTTACTCCCTGTATTTCCTTATCCCCCCAAAAAAAGACAAAACTCTAAGGCCTAGCTTAGATTTCAGAACACTGAATCTCTTCATCAAATCAGATCATTTCCACATGGTAACACTTCAGGACGTAGTTCCCTTACTAAAAAAAAAAGGGGGAATACATGACAACACTGGATCTCAAAGATGCGTATTTCTACATACCCATCCATCCATCTCATAGGAAATACCTCAGGTTTGTAATACAAGGCAAACATTATCAATTCAAAGTGCTACTGTTCGGAATAACAACAGCCCCCCGAGTATTTGCAAAATGCCTATCCGTAGTAGCAGCTCATATAAGGAGACAGCACATGCACGTATTCCCATATCTAGACGATTGGCTAATAAAAGCCAACACTCAGCAACAATGTCAATTTCACACGCAATACGTCATAGATACTCGACACAAACTAGGGTTTTCTGTAAATTGCCAAAAATCACATTTACAACCATCCCAAATACAACAATACTTGGAAGCAACACAACACACAAAGAGCAATTGCCACTCCAAGTCCACAAAGAGTTCAGTCGTTTCAAAATATAAGATCAAGCATACAACCAAACCAACAATACACGGTGAGGTTTGTGATGAAACTACTAGGCATGATGTCCTCATGCATAGCTGTTGTCCCAAACGCAAGGCTACACATGCGGCCTTTACAGCAGTGCCTAGCAAAACAATGGACGCAGGCACAGGGTCAACTCCAAGATCTAGTGTTGATAAACTGCCAAACACACTCTTCGCTTCAATGGTGGAACCCTGTAAATTTAAACAAAGGGCGGCCTTTTCAAGACCCAGTGCCTCAGGCCATTATCACAACAGACGCTTCCATGATTGGGCGGGGAGCACACCGCAACAATCACAGCATACACAGTCAATGGGACAACCAACAAAACTACTTCACATAAATCACTTGGAACTCCTAGCAGTATTTCTAGCATTAAAAGCATTTCAGTCACTTCTAGCTCACAAACACATTCTCGTCAAGACAGACAATATGACAACAATGTATTATCTAAACAAACAGGGGGGGGGGACTTGTCACAGCTGTGTCTCTTAGCACAAAAAAATTGGCATTGGGCAATTCACAACAACATTCACCTGATCGCACAATACATACCAGGCATTCAAAATCAGTTGGCCGACAATCTCAGTCAAGATCAACAGCAAACTCACGAATGGGAAATACATCCCTAGATTCTACAAGATCACTTCTACCGCTGGGGGACACCAAACATAGATCTATTTGCAACAAAAGAAAACGCAAAATGCCAGAACTTTGCGTCCAGGTACCCACACCATCAGTCCAAGGGCAATGCTCTATGTGTAAGGAAATGCCTCCTTGGCATGGTTGCCCCCTGACTTTTTGCCTTTGCTGATGCTATGTTTACAATTGAAAGTGTGCTGAGGCCTGCTAACCAGGCCCCAGCACCAGTGTTCTTTCCCTAACCTGTACTTTTGTATCCACAATTGGCAGACCCTGGCATCCAGATAAGTCCCTTGTAACTGGTACTTCTAGTACCAAGGGCCCTGATGCCAAGGAAGGTCTCTAAGGGCTGCAGCATGTCTTATGCCACCCTGGAGACCTCTCACTCAGCACAGACACACTGCTTGCCAGCTTGTGTGTGCTAGTGAGGACAAAACGAGTAAGTCGACATGGCACTCCCCTCAGGGTGCCATGCCAGCCTCTCACTGCCTATGCAGTATAGGTAAGACACCCCTCTAGCAGGCCTTACAGCCCTAAGGCAGGGTGCACTATACCATAGGTGAGGGTACCAGTGCATGAGCATGGTACCCCTACAGTGTCTAAACAAAACCTTAGACATTGTAAGTGCAGGGTATCCATAAGAGTATATGGTCTGGGAGTCTGTCAAACACGAACTCCACAGCACCATAATGGCTACACTGAAAACTGGGAAGTTTGGTATCAAACTTCTCAGCACAATAAATGCACACTGATGCCAGTGTACATTTTATTGTAAAATACACCACAGAGGGCACCTTAGAGGTGCCCCCTGAAACTTAACCGACTGTCTGTGTAGGCTGACTAGTTCCAGCAGCCTGCCACACCAGAGACATGTTGCTGGCCCCATGGGGAGAGTGCCTTTGTCACTCTGAGGCCAGTAACAAAGCCTGCACTGGATGGAGATGCTAACACCTCCCCCAGGCAGGAGCTGTAACACCTGGCGGTGAGCCTCAAAGGCTCACCCCTTTGTCACAGCCCAGCAGGGCACTCCAGCTTAGTGGAGTTGCCCGCCCCCTCCGGCCACGGCCCCCACTTTTGGCGGCAAGGCTGGAGGGAACAAAGAAAGCAACAAGGAGGAGTCACTGGCCAGTCAGGACAGCCCCTAAGGTGTCCTGAGCTGAAGTGACTCTAACTTTTAGAAATCCTCCATCTTGCAGATGGAGGATTCCCCCAATAGGGTTAGGATTGTGACCCCCTCCCCTTGGGAGGAGGCACAAAGAGGGTGTACCCACCCTCAGGGCTAGTAGCCATTGGCTACTAACCCCCCAGACCTAAACACGCCCTTAAATTTAGTATTTAAGGGCTACCCTGAACCCTAGAAAATTAGATTCCTGCAACTACAAGAAGAAGGACTGCCTAGCTGAAAACCCCTGCAGAGGAAGACCAGAAGACGACTACTGCCTTGGCTCCAGAAACTCACCGGCCTGTCTCCTGCCTTCCAAAGATCCTGCTCCAGCGACGCCTTCCAAAGGGACCAGCGACCTCGACATCCTCTGAGGACTGCCCCTGCTTCGAAAAGACAAGAAACTCCCGAGGACAGCGGACCTGCTCCAAGAAAAGCTGCAACTTTGTTTCCAGCAGCTTTAAAGAACCCTGCAAGCTCCCCGCAAGAAGCGTGAGACTTGCAACACTGCACCCGGCGACCCCGACTCGGCTGGTGGCGATCCGACACCTCAGGAGGGACCCCAGGACTACTCTAAGACTGTGAGTACAAAAACCTGTCCCCCCTGAGCCCCCACAGCGCCGCCTGCAGAGGGAATCCCGAGGCTTCCCCTGACCGCGACTCTTTGAATCCTAAGTCCCGACACCTGGGAGAGACCCTGCACCCGCAGCCCCCAGGACCTGAAGGATCGGACTTTCACTGGAGGAGTGACCCCCAGGAGTCCCTCTCCCTTGATCAAGTGGGGGTTTCCCCGAGGAACCCCCCCCTTGCCTGCCTGCAGCGCTGAAGAGATCCCTAGATCTCCCATTGACTTCCATTACAAACCCGACGCTTGTTTCTACACTGCACCCGGCCGCCCCCGCGCTGCTGAGGGTGAAATTTCTGTGTGGGCTTGTGTCCCCCCCCCGGTGCCCTACAAAACCCCCCTGGTCTGCCCTCCGAAGACGCGGGTACTTACCTGCAAGCAGACCGGAACCGGGGCACCCCCTTCTCTCCATTCTAGCCTATGTGTTTTGGGCACCACTTTGAACTCTGCACCTGACCGGCTCTGAGCTGCTGGTGTGGTGACTTTGGGGTTGCTCTGAACCCCCAACGGTGGGCTACCTTGGACCAAGAACTAAGCCCTGTAAGTGTCTTACTTACCTGGTTAACCTAACAAATACTTACCTCCCCTAGGAACTGTGAAAATTGCACTAAGTGTCCACTTTTAAAACAGCTATTTGTGAATAACTTGAAAAGTATACATGCAATTTTGATGATTTGAAATTCCTAAAGTACTTACCTGCAATACCTTTCGAATGAGATATTACATGTAGAATTTGAACCTGTGGTTCTTAAAATAAACTAAGAAAATATATTTTTCTATATAAAAACCTATTGGCTGGATTTGTCTCTGAGTGTGTGTACCTCATTTATTGTCTATGTGTATGTACAACAAATGCTTAACACTACTCCTTGGATAAGCCTACTGCTCGACCACACTACCACAAAATAGAGCATTAGTATTATCTATTTTTACCACTATTTTACCTCTAAGGGGAACCCTTGGACTCTGTGCATGCTATTCCTTACTTTGAAATAGCACATACAGAGACAACTTCCTACACTATGGATCAGCTTGTCAGGGATATTTGCTTACGCTTTCCCCCCTCTCCCGCTCATTCCTTATCTGGTCAACAAACTGAGTCAAAACAAACTCAAACTAATACTTATAGCACCAATGTGGGCTCGCCAACCGTGGTACACCACACTGTTGGACCCTTTGCGGGGAAAACAATCTAAGATGGAGTCGACGCCCATGCGCAATGGAGCCGAAAGGGAGGAGCCACTCGGTCCCGTGACTCGAAAAGACTTCTTCCAAGAAAAACAACCTGTAACACTCTGAGCCAAACACTAGATGGCAGGAACAGTGCACAGCATGTGAATCTGCAGCGCAACATGCCATGAACAGATGCACACTGGGTAAGTGACATTTTTCATATATGTATGTGTGTGTGTGTGTGTGTGTGTGTGTGTGTGTGTTCAATGGTATGTGTAGCTGCAGATACACATGCTATGCATATCCCTTCTGACATCTAGTGTTGGGCTTGGAGTGTTACAAGTTGTTTTTCTTCAAAGAAGTCTTTTCGTGGTCACAGAATTGAGTGACTCCTTCTCCCGGTTCCATTGCGCATGGGCATCAACTCCATTGCTGGATTGTTTCCTTTCCTCGGTCGGGTTCGGACGGGTTTCCTCTCACTCGTGAGATTTCGATTCGGAAAACCTCAAAACACTTTCTTATTCGTCGGTATTGTTTTGATCGCGTTTCCCATCTAGCATCAAACCGGTAGGTCCGTCTGAACCTTCTTTTTCGCCCTTTGTGACGTGTGCGCCCGATTTGGCCCTACCGCGTGTAAAGCCTGATGGATCGGACTCCATTCTGATTCTGCCCTCGGTGCCACGCGAAGTACCCCTATACAGACCAGCACTTGGTTTGTAATTTGTGCCTTTCTCCAGACCACCGGGAGGAAGATTGTGAAGCCTGTTGATCATTTCGATCAAAGAAGACCCTCAGATCGCAGAGCTAGAAGACTCGAAATGGCGTCTCAAAGCAGTGAACATCTCAACGTCCCTGAAGAAGAGCAGGTGCAGACAGCAGTCTCCATCTGAGACATAGATTCTGAACAAGTCTGAAGACGACAGACCCATCACAGCTGGACAGTATGTGAATACGTCTGCCCCTACATCCCTGCACAAAAACCATTTAAAGGCCTTGGGTACTGTCAGTGCCGAAAAAGGCCACTCCTCCGTCTACTTCGGAGTCGAGTAAATCTGTCAAAGGCACAGTTTTGGACGCCGGTAAAAAAGCCCATTCTTCAGAGTCGAAAATTTGGCAGTTGGCTTTGGAGCCGAGACCTTCCACTACCTTTTCAGGACCGAAAAAACAACAAACTTCGGAGCTGAAAAAATCCTCATATACAGAGGAACAAGGACTTTCAAAAAAATTGAGAGAATCCCATAAAACATCTGAGGAAGAGCCTGACATTGAGCCAATTTTACAAATCATGGACAGACCTTTGGGTCGAGGAGGTGGATTGGCCATTATTTGTAGATCTACGCTCTCCTGCACATGGACGAACTCCTCTTCTGAAACTTGTGAAGCAACGGCTTTCAAGATTTCACAGAATCGCCAGGTGTTTCTTGCGGGGTTACTGATCTACAGACCTCCTGGTTCTTTTGGAAACTTTCTTCAATCTTGGGTGTCCCTTTTGGAACCTATGGTTATGTCTCCTAAGGCTATTATTTTAGGAGACTTTAATATTCATTTTGATGAATCCTTAAATCCTATGGTCTATGAATTCTTGGAGTTGATGAGAGCTTTAGATTGGACTCTTAGTCTCTACTGCTACGCACATAGCCGGTCACATACTGGATGGGGTCTTTGCGCGTACTGATTTGTGTATGGAGATAATTAATTCTCTGTTAAGCTGGACCGACCATCATCTCCTGCTATTTAAAACTGCGTTGAAGTGTACCCCCTCCCCTTGTAATAAGGAGAATCAAGTATTTAGACCATGGAAACAAATTAAACAGGTAGAACTGAAACCGGCTCCAGAAAAGACCTTGGTAAATGACAAATTCTCTCTGCCCCCTCTTGATAGCCTTTATCAGGGCCTAGAGACTGTTGTCTCAATTGGCGCTTCCCAAGATTCTTAGGCCCACTAGTAGGAATAAGTTGAACCAACCATGGTTCACTAGTAAATTGAAGGCTCTCCAAAGGAAATGCAGTCAATTGGAGGGACGGTGGAAATTGAATCCTGGCCCAGAGGAAAGGGAGCTACTCAAGTCTACCTTCAAAATCTATAGAGCGGCCCGTTTTAAGGCCAAGTCTACCTTTTATACGGTTAGGGTTCAGGAGGCATTGAATGCTCCGAGGGAGCTTTTTAAGGTGATCAAGGAATTATCCACTCCCTCTAAGCCACCTGATCTAGTAAATACACAAGAGCATTGTGACAAGGTAGCAAAGCATTTTGAGAACAAGATTCTTTGCTCTTATGTTAACTTTGCCCCTCTTGAGGAAAGTAGGGAGTTAATCCCTTGTACTTCTCCCGATTCATTAGCTAGTGAATTAATTCTGTCTGATTTTCCTTGTCCGTCTCTTGATGATCTTAGCAAACAAATCTTGAATATTAAGTCTGGCTCCCCTCTAGATCCATGTCCTCCTTCAGTGATTCATATGGTCCCTGACTATATAGCTCGGACTTTAATTCAGATTTTTCAGGAAATTCTTAAATCTGGATGTTATCCTTCTAGATTGAAGGAGACCATAGTAGTTCCCGTAAAGAAGAAACCACTTGGCGACTTGCAGGATCTTGATAATTTACGGCCAATTGCGCTCCTTCCTTTCTTTGCCAAGATACTGGAGAAAATTATGAATAAGGCACTAGCGGATTTTCTTGGGGGAAGTGGAAGCCTTAGATCCCTCACAGCATGGCTTCAGGAAAGTTCATAGTACGGAAATGGCCCTTATCTCCTCCACTGATTCTATTCGAAGACTTGTGGATGAGGGACAAGGTGCCATTCTAGTTCTATTAGATTTATCTGCAGCCTTTGATACTATTTCTTCCCAGATTTTGAAAGCTCGTCTCGATCAAGTAGGTGCCAGAGGTAGAATCCTTTTTAACTAATAGATGGACCACAGTAAGATGTGGTAATTTTTATTCCACACCTTACCTCCTTCCTTGTGGGACTCCACGGGGTTCCTCATTGAGCCCTACCTTGTTCAATATCTACGTTGCACCGCTAGCCAACTTGGTTCAATCTTTTGGCTTTATCCCTGTTCATATGCAGATGACACACAGCTTATTATCCCACTTAATAAAAACTGGGAGGAGGTGGTGGACCGTTTTAACCTTTGTATGAAGGAGGTTAGCAACTGGATGGGGTCTAACTGGTTGAAATTGAATGCTTCTAAGACTGAAATTCTCTGTTTTGGATATGGTGTTAAATGTTGGAATCCACGCTGGTGGCCATCAGACTGTAGTTCCCTTTCTACCGCTTCTAATATTAGCGAAAATCTGGGTATTATGTTTGATAATCAACTGTCCTTCAAATATCAGGTAAACCACATGGTCAAAACTGGTTTATGGTTGATTAAAATGTTAAGGAAAGTTTTTCTTTTTCTTCAGCATAAATGGGAGAGTTGCCGCCACTCTAGCTTTGGTAATATCTAAAATTGATTACTGCAATGCTTTGTTTCTCAATTTAGATGAAGGCCTTCTTAATGGGCTACAGCTGATTCAGAATTCAGCCGCCAGAGCGGTTCTTAATCTTTCACGTTGGACCTCTGTGAGAAGTAGTCTCAGACAACTGCACTGGCTTCCGGTGGCTCAGCAGATTATTTTTAAATCCCTTTGCTTGTCTTTCAAAGCCGTGCATGGCCAAGGTTCTAAATATCTGTCCGCTAAATTAGGCTGGTATAAACCTGAGAGCCATCTTAGATCACTGTCCGCTTACTACATTCAGGTTCCCCCTACTTATAGAGTGAAGTGGGGGACAAAGCCTTTACTGTGGCTGCAGCCAAGTGCTGGAATTCCCTCCCTCTAAATATCAGGGCTGAAACATGTTATCAACGGTTTAGGAAACTGATTAAAACTTGGCTCTTTCCTAACTAATCCTTTCTTTTTTTTTTCCTTCTGTGGGTTGGGGCTTCCTAATGAGTGTAGTGACATTTTTACCTATGTTAGTGCTTCGATGCTCTTTGTGAGCCGGAATGTGCTTTATAAATATACTTACATACATACATGGATGAGAGACAATCCAGAATACACATCCATAAAGAGACAGGAAGAATTGTCACTGCACCTCTTCTAAAAACAAAAAGAAAGCTAGCTTTCCAAGAGGAACTGGACTCTGTACAGCCACCAGCAAAGGTGCAAAAACAGAAGAAGCCAATACCTCTTCATACTGCTCCTCCTCATTCTCCACAATTATCTGTCTCACCTCACAACAGCCCACCACTGCTTTCTCCAACACATTAGTTATATCCACAGGGAGATACGGCAGACCCATGGTGTAGGAAGTTGGCTCTGTATGCACTATTTCAAAGTAAGGAATAGTATGCACAGAGTCCAAGGGTTCCCCTTAGAGGTAAGATAGTGGCAAAAAGAGATAATACTAATGCTCTATTTTGTGGTAGTGTGGTTGAGCAGTACGCTTGTCAAAGGAGTAGTGTTAAGCATTTGTTGTACACACAGGCAATAAATGAGGAACACACACTCAGAGACAATTCCAGGCCAATAGGTTTTTGTATAGAAAGATATATTTTCTTAGTTTATTTTAAGAACCACAGGTTCAAATTTTACATGTAATACTTCAAATGAAAGGTATTGCAGGTAAGTACTTTAGGAACTTTGAATAATCACAATAGCATATATACTTTTCAAATAAATCACATATAGCTATTTTAAAACTAGACACTTAGTGCAATTTTCAACAGTTCCTGGGGAGGTAAGTATTTGTTAGTTTTTGGTAGGTAAGTAAACCACCTACGGGGTTCAAGTTTGGGTCCAAGGTAGCCCACCGTTGGGGGTTCAGAGCAACCCCAAAGTTACCACACCAGCAGCTCAGGGCTGGTCAGGTTCAGAGTTCAAAGTGGTGCCCAAAACGCATAGGCTTCAATGGAGAAGGGGGTGCCCCGGTTCTAGTCTGCCAGCAGGTAAGTACCCTTGTCTTCGGAGGGCAGACCAGGGGGGTTTTGTAGGGCACGGGGGGGGACACAAGTTAGCACAGGAAGTACACCCTCAGCAGCACGGGGGCGGCCGGGTGCAGTGTGCAAACACACGTCGGGTTTCCAATGTAAATCAATGGGAGACAAAGGGGTCTCTTTAGCGATGCAGGCAAGGGGGGGGGGGCTCCTCGGGGTAGCCACCACCTGGGCAAGGGAGAGGGCCTCCTGGGGGTCACTCCTGCACTGGAGTTCCGATCTTTCAGGTCCTGGGGGCTGCGGGTGCAGAGTCTTTTCCAGTCGTCGGGATCTGAGAGTCAGGCAGTCGTGGTCAGGGGGAGCCTCGGGATTCCCTCTGCAGGTGTCGCTGTGGGGGCAACTCTGGCTACTCACGGTCTCGTAGTCGCCGGGGAGTCCTCCCTGAAGTGTTGTTTCTCCACAAGTCGAGCCGGGGACGTCCGGTGCAGAGTTGCAGGTCTCACGCTTCCGGCGGGAAACGCAGTTGTCTTGAAGTTGCTTCTTTGGAAACAAAGTTGCAGTCTCTGGTGAACAGGGCCGCTGTTTTCTGGAGTTTCTTGGTCCTTCTAGAGCAGGGCAGTCCTCTGAGGATTCAGAGGTCGCTGGTCCTGGGGAAAGCGTCGCTGGAGCAGTTTCTTCAGAAGGGGGGGAGACAGGCCGGTAGAGCTGGGGCCAAAGCAGTTGGTGTCTCGGTCTTCTCTGCAGGGGTTTTCAGCTCAGCAGTCCTCTTCTTCTTAGGTTGCAGGAATCTGAGTTCCTAGGTTCAGGGGAGCCCCTAAATACAGAATTTAGGGGTGTGTTTAGGTCAGGGAGGGCAGTAGCCAATGGCTACTAGCCCTGAGGGTGGCTACACCCTCTTTGTGCCTCTTCCCAAGGGGAGGGGGGGGGGGGTCACATTCCTATCCCTATTGGGGGGGGGGGGGTCCTCCATCTGCAAGATGGAGGATTCCTAAAAGTCAGTCACTTCAGCTCAGGTTGCCTTAGGGGCTGTCCTGACTGGTCAGTGACTCCTCCTTGTTTTTCTCATTATCTCCTCCGGCCTTGCTGCCAAAAGTGGGGCCGGGGCCGTAGGGGGCGGGCAAATCCACTAGCTGGAATGCCATGTGGTGCTGTAACAAAGGGGGTGAGCCTGCAAGGGGGAGGTGATAAGCATCTCCACCCAGTACAGGCTTTGTTACTAGCCACAGAGTGACAAAGGCACTCTCCCCATGTGGCCAGCAACATGTCTCGAGTGTGGCAGGCTGCTAAAACCAGTCAGCCTACACGGGTAGTTGGTTAAGGTTTCAGGGGGCACCTCTAAGGTGCCCTCTGGGGTGTATGTTACAAGAAAATGTACACTGGCATCAGTATGCATTTATTGTGCGGAGAAGTTTGATACCAAACTTCCCAGTTTTCAGTGTAGCCATTATGGTGCTGTGGAGTTCGTGTTTGACAGACTCCCAGATCATATACTCTTATGGCTACCCTGCACTTACAATGTCTAAGGTTTTGCTTAGACACTGTAGGGGCACAGTGCTCATGCACTGGTGCCCTCACCTATGGTATAGTGCACCCTGCCTTAGGGCTGTAAGGCCTGCTAGAGGGGTGACTTATCTATACTGCAATGGCAGTGCGAGGTTGGCATGGCACCTTGAGGGGGAGTGCTATATCGACTTACTCGTTTTGTCCTCACCAGCACACACAAGCTGGCAAGCAGTGTGTCTGTGCTGAGTGAGGGGTCCCCAGGGTGGGATAAGATATGCTGCAGCCCTTAGAGACCTTCCCTGGCATCAAGGCCCTTGGTACCAGGGGTACCAGTTACAAGGGACTTACCTGGATGCCAGGGTGTGCCAATTGTGTAAACAAAAGTACAGGTTAGGGAAAGAACACTGGTGCTGGGGCCTGGTTAGCAGGCTTCAGCACACTTTCAAATCAAAACATAGCATCAGCAAAGGCAAAAAGTCAGGGGGTAACCATGCCAAGGAGGCATTTCCTTACACATGGGATCTGTATGACCCTGATCCCATCCCAGATAATGACCCAGCTACTTACCCATCAAAACCTTCTCCACCAGAAGATACCACTGCATACAGGTCATATCCAGGGCAGCCGCTTATCATGGGGTAACCATGCATTCAGTGCCATTGGAAGATTTTGTATTTAATACACTGTCTTCTACACATTCCAGGTACCAGTGTCTCCCACTGTTTCCAGCCATGGTTAAACACGCAGACCAAATTTTTAGCGAGCCTGTAAAATCTAGGATTATTACACTTAGAATCGATAAGTATAAGCCTGCCCCCTCTGACCTAGATTACATTACTCACCAGGTCCCTCCAGGCTCAGTGGTAGTCAGTGCAGCAAGAAAGAGGGCAAATAGCCAGCCTTTAGGAGACGCACCGCCTCCTGATAAGGAGAGCAGAACATTTGACGCAGCAGGGAAAAGAGTTGCTACACAGGCAGTGGAGAATTGCGAATTCTCAGGCACACCGCATCTCCCAAAAGAGCACTAGAAGAGGGCACAGCAAGTAGTAGAAGAGGGGCAAGCGATTAGCAAGAATCAAATAAGATCTGCCCTTGATGCTGCTTATACAGCTGCAAGGAGTGTAAACACTGCCATCACAATCAGAAGACATGCATGGCTGCGTTCCTGGTTTCAAACCAGAAATTAAATAGGCTGTACTTAACATGCCTTTTGATAAAAATAGTAGACACCACTATTGAAAAACTGAGGAAGGACTCAGATACTGCAAAAGCAATGGGTGCTTTGTACACCACACCCTATAGAGGTTCATTTCGCAGGCCACAGTTTAGAGGAGGTTTTAAACCACAATCCTCAGAGGCTTCCACCTCCCAAACAAAGCCGCCACAACAAACCCAGTATCAACAAGGTGGGTTTAGAGGATCCTATAGAGGTCAATACTTCAGAAATAGGGGTACATTCCAAACCTCTAAACAAACAACAACACAACCTAAACAGTGACTTCCTTCCACTCATCTCCTGTGGGGGGGAAGACTACAGCAGTTCCACTTTCATTGGCAAATTATCACCACAGACAACTGGGTATTATCAATAATCTGCTATGGCTATTGCCTAGAATTGATATCCACGCCTCCAAACATTCCGCCAAGATATCACGTTGTCCCCCCAAACATATAGTTCTGTTACAACAAGAAGTACAATCAAGCAATAGAATTAGTTCCACAGTCCCAACAAAGAACAGGAGTATATTCACTATACTGCCTAATTCCCAAAAAAGATGGCACCCCCAAGCCCATATTAGACCTCAGGTTCCTCAATCAATACATCTTGTGAGAGCATTTTCACATGGTAACTCTGCCAGATGTTATTCCACCACTGAAAAAACAAGATTTTATGCCTGTTCTAGACCTCAAGCAAGCGTATTTCCACATACCCATCCACCCAGCTCACAGAAAATACCTCTGGTTTGTCATAGCAGGAAAACACTACCAGTTCAAAGTGTTGCCATTTGGCATAACAACAGCTGCAAGGGTGTTCACAAAGTATCTAGCAGTAATAGCGGCATACTTAGGAAGACAACACATCTGTGTCTTTCCAAATCTAGACGATTGGCTAATAAAATCAAGCAATCTTACACAGTGCCAAAAACATACTCGTTATATGATAGAAACTCTGCACACACTAGGGTTTTCTATAAACTACCAAAAGTTACACCTTCAACCAGCACAAGTACTACTGTACCTAGGTGCTGTCCTAAATACTCAACTTGCTCTAGCGTATCTAAATATACAAAGGATACAAACTTTCCAAAATTTAATACCACTCATACAGCCAAATCAACAATACACTGTGAGATTTATCATGAAGATTCTAGGACTGATGGCATCTTGCATAGCAATAGTCCCACATGCAGGAATAAACATAAGTCCCTTACAACAGTGCCTTGCACAACAATGGTCACAAGCACACAGTCAACTTCAAGATCTTGTGTTGATGGACCGCCAAACACATATGTCCCTTCAATGGTGGAATCACAGCAATTTAATGAAGGGGCAGTAGTTTCTAGACCCTGTGCCTCAGATCATAATTGCAACAGATGCATCAATGATCGGTTGGGGAGCTCACCTAAACAATCAGACCATTTAAGGGCAATGGGATGTCAAACAGAAACAGCTACACATAAACCACTTAGAATTATTAGCTGTGTTCCTTGCCCTAAAAGCATTTCAACCTCTTCTCAAACAGAAGAACTCATAAAAACAGGCAACATGACAACCATATATTATCTCAACAAACAAGGAGGGACACATTCATCTCAGCTGTCCCTTCTAGCCCAAACAATTTGGAAATGGGCAATTCACAATCAAATTCATCTACTAGCACAATACATTCCAGGAATAGACAATCAGTTGGCAGTTCTCCTCAGCAGAAATCACCAACAGACACACAAATTGGAGATTCACTCCCAAGTACTTCAGAGGCACTTTCAAAGGTGGGGAACACCAGACATAGATCTATTCGCAACAAGCAAAAATGCCAAAATTGTGCATCCAGACACCCACATCCCCTATCCAAGGGCAAAGCTCTATGGATCAATTGGTCAGGGATATTTGCTTACGTTTTTCCCCCTCTCCCACTCCTTTCATTTCTAGTCCACAAATCACGTCAAACATCACTCAACATGATACTCATAGCACCAACATGGGCACACCAGCCTTGGTACACAACACTATTAGACCTATCTGTAGTACCTCACGCCAAACTCCCAAACAGACCAGATTTGTTAACACAAAACAAAGGTCAAATCAGGCATCCAAACCCCACTGCTCTGTCTAGCGATTTGGCTCCTGAGGTCATAGAACTCGGTTATTTAAATCTTCCATCAGAATGTATGGAAGTAATTAAACAAGCACGAAAACCTACTACTAAACAGTGCTACGCAAACAAGTGGAAAAGATTTGCCTATTACTGTCAATCTAAAACCATAGATCCACTTACAACATCTATACAAGTTATTGGCTTTTTCATCCATTAAAATACACCTTACTGCAATATCTGCATACTTACAAACTATTCAACATACTCCTGTATTCAGAGTTCCTGTTATCAAAGCCTTCATGGAAGGATTAAAACACATCATTCCATCCAGAACACCACCTGTTCTATCAAGGAATTTAAATATTGCACTTACCAGCCTCATGGGACCACCTTTTGAACCCACACACTCTTGCCAAATTCAATTTTTAACATGGAAGGTCACCTTCCTTGTGGCTTTTACTTCTTTAAGAAGAGTTAGTGAAATACACGCATTTATTCTTGAAGAACCTTTTTTTTCCAAGTGCACAACATAAGGTTGTACTAAGAACAAATCCAAAATTTCTACCAGAAGTAGTATCTCCTTTTCAGATCAATCAAACAGTGGAATTGCCAGTCTTCTTTCCACAGCCAGATTCTGTGGCAGAAAAAGAGCTCTTCATACCCTAGATCTCAAAAGAGCTCTTATGTACTATATAGACCGAACCAAAGATTTTAGGAAAACAAATCAACTTTTTGTTGCTTTCCAGCAACCGCATACAGACAATCCTATATCAAAACAAGGTTTAGCAAGATGGATTGTTAGATGTATACAAACATGTTATAGTAAAGCAAGGAGACAACCTTTGACTCCTAAGGCACATTCTAGAAGAAAGAAGGGTGCAACAATGTTATTTATTTTTAGGAAACATACCAATGGTTGACATATGTAAAGCAGCTACATGGTCAACCCCTCATACATTTGCAAAACACTACTGTGTTGATGTGTTCTCACAGCAACAAGCCACTGTAGGCCAAGCTGTCTGAATGACGTTACTCCAAACAACTTCAATTCCTACAGGCTAGCCACCGCTTTTTGGGAGGACTAACTGCTTTGTAGTCTATGTATTGCATGTGTATCTGCAGCTACACATGCCATCGAACAGAAAATGTCACTTATCCAGTGTACATCTGTTCGTGGCATGTAGTGCTGCAGATTCACATGCACTCTCCCTCCTCCCCAGAAGCCTGTAGTCGTTTTATATTTCTATACTCAATCACTTCTTTCTTCACCTCTGTGGGAAAACAATCTAACAACTGAGTCGATGCCTATGTTCAATGGAACCGAGAGGAGGAGTCACTCGATCCTGTGACTCCGAAAAGACTTCTTTGAAGAAAAATAACTTGTAACACTCCAAGCCCAACACTAGATGTTGGAAGGGATATGCATAGCATGTGAATCTGCAGCAGCACATGCCACAAACAGATGTACACTGGGTAAGTGACATTTTCCATACACACACACACACACTCCTTAGCTCACCCACGGGAAAACAATCTAACAAAGGACTTGATGTCCATGTGCACTATCACCAAGAGGAGTCGTCACTTGATCTTGTGACTCAAAGATTCTTCGAAGGAAAAACAACTTGTAACTCTCCGAGCCCAGAACTAAATGGCGAACTTCTGCAAAGCATGTCAATTGACAGCACTACATGCCACAAAACAGATGTCTACTGGATAAGTAACATTTTCCTTTCTCTTCACCATCGGGTTCGTATGTGTAGTTCTTTGCACGATCTTCGACTTGGTCCGGTCCGAGTCTTTTTTTATTCAACAGTATTGTGCATTCAATTGTGTTTTCTGACTCTCACTGGCTGTTCTGCCTTGTTTCCAGTTTTTGACCATATGCTTTCCAAGGCAGGGCTTATCGGGCCATTAGGCCTCCATACTTTTGGCACCAGAAAGAATGTAAGGCTGATGGAACACAAATCATTTTGCTTCTGCCCTTGGTGCCTTTTTGAAATACCCTTACACTGATCATCATTGGGTGTGTAAAGAAAACTCTCCAAGACAGATGAGCTTGTAGGCTAGAGATGGCGTGCAGATTTCCAGATGGCACCTGGATATTTTTGGGGAAGAACATGTGTAGGAGGAGCCCCACCAACAGGAATCCGTCTCCATCCAAGATTCAGACATCCAATTTGACATAGAGAGCCAAGAACTGACTTGGGCACAAACCGTGAGTTCAGTGGCCCCACCTCCTCTCACAAAAACTCCAAAAAGAGTCCATACTTAGGTCACTGGACCACCCCTGCATTCAAGCCATGGTCAGTCTCGGAAATAAATTTAGGATGCTCCGCCCATTGGCTTGCACCAAAAGTCACAAAGACTTCATCTGTGGCTCCTAACTCGACTTCGGTCCGGCCTTCCATCGAGCACTTGGGGCCGACCACGTGTGTTACAAGCCAACAATCTTCAGATTCGAGTTTGGCACTAAAGCATCCTACCAAAACGTTTGCTACAGAAAACTAAGGAACATGCTTCTTTGGAGCATTTGGACTCAAGCCACTCCTCCACCATGACTTCACCTATTCAGCTCATATTAGAGACAGTGGATGCTAGACAGCACAAAATATATATTCAAGAAGGCACAGGACGAATTGTAGCTTCCCTTACAATTACTTTTAAAAGGAAGCTAACCTTTCAGGAGGCACTGGACACCTCACCACCTCCCCCCAAAAAAAAAAAAACTTCCCAAGGAAAGGACTGTTTCCACAGAGGAGCCTGTTCATCCTCCTCATCCTCCACCCCCTTCCTCCTAATTCACCTCCACCTAATTCTTCTCCTTCTACTCCCCCCACCTCTCCAACTGCGGGGGACCACACTCCACAAGGTTCACCATTATTTGTTGAACGCTATTAAGAGGGCATACAGCAGGATCCAGATCCTTATGATCCAGACCTGTTTATTAATACTGAACCAGATTTGTATCCCACTAGACTTCCCCTCCAGAGGATACTACCAGCTACCACCAAATCATTGCTAGGACAGATGCGTACCATAATGTACCTTTACATAAGGATTATATTGAACAGGATTTATTGTTTGATACACCTACCACCACACACAGGGACCCCCAGTATCTCCCTGTGCTCTAAGGTATGATGTGACATAGAAACATCTCCCAAGAGTCTCTGTTCCAGGATAATAACACCAAGGGTAGATTAAAAAAATACAAGCCAGCACCTTTGGACTCTATCAGATCACAAGTGGCGCCAGACTCCATAGTGACTACTACCACCACGAAAAGGGCTAATAGCCAGGCCCCTGGAGACTCTTCCTACCCCTAAACACCCCCGCCCGCCCGCCCAAGGTGAAAAACATTGATGCGGCAGTGAAATACGTGGCTGTGCAAGCTGCTAATCATTGGCGAATAGCCAATTCACAAGCCTTACTCTCTCGATATGATAGAGCCCACTGGGGTGAAATGGAGGATCTCCTCCCATATCTCCCACAGAAGCATCGTAAGCATGACCAACAAATTGAGTCAGAGGGAAAACCATTGCCACGCTGCTGATACTGCAGCAAGAGGTATAAACACAAGTGCCCTAATTAGAAGATATGCATGGCTGAGGTGCTCTGGTTTTAAGCCAGAAGTACAGCAAGCAGTTTTAAATGTGCCCTTCAATAGAGAACACGTATTTGGTCCACAGGTTGATTCTACCTTGGAGAAAAAAAAAAGACACTGCAAAGGCCATGGAAGCTCTTCCTAAGCACCAAATTGATTTTTTTGTCGTCCACTCTATAGAGGGCGGTTACAATTCATCAGATCCTTCCACCTCTCAAAACAAAAAAGCCTCAAGTTCTTACACCACAGCCCCTTTTATTGGGGCATTCGGAGGTGATAATTTCAGAGGCTGGGGCAAAAAACTCCTCTTGGGGCTCAGGTCCCACAGCAAAACCCTGACTACCTCAACATACCCAACCCCCATATAACACCAGCTTCGGGACACCTTCAGGACTCCTGCACGCAATGGACACAAATAACATTGGACTAATGGGTCCTTTCCATTATCCAACATGGTTATTGCATGGCGCTCACAACCACACCTCTCAACATTCCTCCTTGCACACAGGGATTAACTGAAGAACACCGCACTCTCCTCAAAAAGAGGTACAAGCTCTATTTTCAAAAAGGATCTATAGAACTGGTTCTATCCCAATGTCATGGATCAGGAGTATACTTGCTATATTTCCTCATTCCAGAAAAGGACAAGTCACTCAGGCCCATTTGAGATCTCTGGCCCCTAAATCAGTACATTTTTTCACAACACTTTCACCTGGTCACTCTTCAGGATGTGATTCCACTCTCAACAGGGAGATCTTATGGCAGCTGTAGACCTCAAAGATGCAGGTTTCCACATCCCCGTCCATCGGGCAGACTGCAAATATTTAAGATTTGTGATTGCCTGAATACATGATCAGTTAAAAGTTCTTCCTGTTGGTGTCGCAACTGCTCCCAGGGTATTCACCAAATGCCTAGCAGTGGTTGCAGCACATCTCAGATGACAAAAGATTCATGTCTTCCCATTCCTAGACGACTGGCTTATCAAAGCCAGCACCTTGCAGCAGTGCCAGTCCCACATACAAATTACAGTGAACCTTCTTCACAAGTTAGGGTTCACACTAAAATCTCATCTACAACCCCTTCAGATTCAACCATCTCTAGTGGGCATTCTCAACACTTGGTTGGGGTTAGCATACCCCAAAGCAGCTTGGATACAAAATTTAAAGCATCTTCTTCCTCAGTTTCAAGAGAATCACACTCCCACAGTCAAAACTGTCATGCGTATCCTAGGTATGATGGCATTTTGCATTGCCTTTGTGCCTCACACCAGACTCTGCATGTGTCAGCAACAGCATTGCCTGTCTCGTCAGTGGTCTGTCACATGGTTGTCTTCAGGATCTAGTGCTAATAGACCGCCACACTTGCCACTCTTTAATGGTGGAACTCCATGCCCCCTCTTAAAAGGGTGCCCTTTTTGTCCCTCTGTGTTTTAACTCATTATGACCAGGGATGCATCCTTGACAGGTGGGGTGCACATCTTCAAAACTTCACAGTGCAGGGTCTTTGGGACTACACTCATCGTTCCATGCACATTAGTTATCTGAAGCTTCAAGCAGTATTTCTAGACCTCAGAGCTTCCCTATCTCACCTCTCACAGTTAACCTTGTCCAGATGGATGATATGACATTGATGTATTATCTACAAAAACAGGGAGGGGAGGGGAGGTAGGAGGTGCAGCTGGGGGGTGTCTGGGGAGGTGGGGGGAGGGGTCACAATCGCACAACTGGCACAAACAATATGGGACTGGGCTCATCACCACCATCTTCACCTACTAGCAGAATATCTCCCAGAGGTCACAATCGCACAACTGGCACAAACAATATGGAACTGGGCTCATCACCACCTCCACTCATTCCATTTCAGGTTCTCAAGCTCAAACAGACATCACTAACTATGATACTGGTAGCGCCCAGATGGGCACGTCAACCTGGGTTCATAACACTTCTGGACCTCTCACAAGATGCTCCCCAACAGGCCGAATCTTCTCACACAGGCCCATGGACAAATCAGGCATCCACGCCCCAAATCGCTCAACCTAGCGATATGGCTCCTAAAGTCATAGAATTTGGTTATCTCAGTTGACCTCCTGAATGTTATGCAGCAAAATGGAAGTGTTTTGTTTGCTACTGCCAGTCCAAACACATTAACACATTAATGGAGGTGGTGGTGTAATTGCTTTACAAACGATGCAGAGCATGCGTACCTACAGCCACACATACCATCTAATAGAAAATGTTACTTGCCCAGTAGACACATGTTCGTGGCATGTAGTGCTGTAGATTCACATGTGCCCTTCCTCCTCCACGGACGCCAATGGCCGTTGCAGTTACATTACTGTTGGAAATGTCCCCTTTTGCAGGGTTATCCCCAAACTTTTGCCTTCTCACTCCTATTTTTTCTGACCTGTTTTTGTTGGCTTTAGGACTCTGGGCACTTTATCACTGCTGACCAGAGCTAAAGTGCAAGTGCTCTGTCTAAATTGGATTGATTTCTTCATGATTGGCATATTTGATTTACTAGTAAGTCCCTAGTCAAGTGCATTGGAGGTGCCTAGGCCCTTTAAATCAAATGCTGCTAGTAGGCCTGCAACACTGATGCAAACCACACGAGTAGCCTTGTAAACGTCTCAGACCTGCCATTTTTAAACTGCCAGTTCAACTTGGCAAGTGCACCCACTTGCCACGCCCAAACCTTCCCTTTTACTTCATCTAAGTCACCCCTAAAGTAGGCCCAAGGTAGCCCCAGGGGCAGGGTGCAGTGTATTTAAAAGGTAGGTCATGTACTGAGGTGGTTTACACGTCCTAATAGTGAAATACTGCTAAATTTGCTTTTCACTATTGTAAGGCCATTCTCTACCATAGGTTAACATGGTTATTGCCTTGAAATATCTTTTAAGTGTAATTTCCCAGTGGGAGCAGATGGAGATATGGAGTATGGGGACTCTTTTGGTCAAGTTAGTTTTTAGATTGTCAGTTTGATGATGCCATTTTTAGAAAGTGCAAAAACAGCTGATGAAGGATGATACCCTGAATCCGGTTCTAGAATGCTTGTTTCCAGCACAGGGAGGACCTGGCTTGGCAGTTTGGGCTGGACTGTTCCCATGAGGAACAGGGTCAAGACTGATATACATATGGCTGGGTCCAAAGTGGGGTGGCGTGGTGAGCAAAAAAACAATGGATTAAACCCAGATCTTTGTGACTGGGGGTGAATGTTTGCATTGTTCAGCATTCCGTCCATCAGCCGACACCTGCACTTGAATAGGGCTGTGCCTGTCTTCGCACAGTGCAGTCTCCAACCCCCTAGACTGTGACTGAGGCCAGGACAGCGAGAGGTAGGGTCTTGTGCACTACAAAGACTTCCCTTTGAAGTTTGCTTCTTCAAAGACAGAAATGAGTGCAAATATTGGACCTCTGAGACCACAACTTCAGAACACCTCTGGACTGAGGGCATTCTGCCAGGGAGAAAACCTGGATTCTTGAGGAGGGCATGCCACTCTGCTTGTTGATTTTGCTGTGCTGCTGCTACATCTCCCCTGGAAGTGAAAGGACTGGACTTTGCTTACTACTTCGTGCTTTCCAAGGTTCTCCAAGGACTTGAACTGAGCTTGCCTTCTGTTGTGAAGTCTCGGGGACCTCAAAGACTTCATCTGCTAGTGCCTGGGCTCTTCTTCTGAGAGTCCCAACTGGCCAAATGATGCCAAATCCAGTCCCTGGACCTTTGGAAGTGGAAGATAGTAACCTAAAGGAAAATCCACGCACTGCAGGTGTTGCGGCTAAAAAACTGATGCAGCTCTGGCAAAATCGACGCATCACCTGCTTCAGTGAGAATCCATTGTTGCCGTGTGTCTGGTTTTTCCACACATTCTCCCTGGGCAAGAATCTCCAACATCCGCACAAGAAACCAAGGCTGTGTGGCCAGAAATAGATGCATCGCCTACCTGGCAGGGAATGAACCAATGCATGGCCTCACTTGCAAATATGGAATCAATGAATCGCTTGCTTTTCTAACGCATCACCTCTCCTGCATCTTTATTTTTGATGCATACCAGGTACTTTGTGCTAAAACAATGCATCGATGATTCCTATGGACTAAGGCCCTCATTATGACATTGGCAGTGACTGTTAAAGTGGTGGTAATACCGCCAATAGGCTAGTGGTAGTTACTGCCAAATTATGACCATGGCGGTGAGTCCTTCCTTAGATAGCAAATGTCCCACACCAACCACCTGGGCGTTAACACCACTGACCACGGTGGTAGCCAACAACCGCCAGGCAGAAGACAGGGTACCGCCCACCATATTATGACACAGCAAACCGCCAGGATTTCCGGGGCTGTACCAACGCCATCAAAAGCCTGGTGGCAACACAACACAGAAAACAAGAGACTCACCAAGAGTAAAACCAATGTCACAGGACCCACATCTAATTAAGACCACATTGAGCTTTAACAGACACTTATTTGATGCCAACAGCCACCATATTGTCCATGCGAAAACAAAAGCATCCATCAATGTTCAGAAAGAGCCAATGGCCAGCCTAAATTTCAAAAGGCTCACATGGCTACAGGGCACAGTCCAAGGCCCAACTTGACTCCTGACTATCCCGACTGCGCTGTGCAGGGGCATCATGTTGGAAATGGGCAGGCAGCTCAGGGGGAAGAGGGGTGGAGGTGGGTGGCATCTCAGCTGAAGTGGGGAACATGCTCACTGGTTCTGAAGGCGGCTCAAAGCCCAATTGTCCCTGGTGGGGAGTGCAAGGCCAAAGTCTCTGAAGTGAGGAACATGCCCACTGGTTCTGGAGGGGGCTCCATGCCCAATTGTCCCTAGTGGGGAGTGCAAGGCCACAGTCTCTGAAGTGGGAAACATGCCCACTGGTTCTGTTCAAGTTTATTTAAATGCATAGTTATTTAAAACCAATACATTCTCACACCAATTATTAAACTTAAACATATAATTTCCATAAAACTATCAGTTCTTCAGTATTTCAGTTTGTGCATTGAGTTCCCATTCCTCTCATCTTGTTTTTCAACTCTGTGTTTGTTGTAAGATACCTTAATAAATACTTTTTAATATTGTTTGTCCTAAAAAACACTTTTTGCATATTAAAGTTGTAAAATTATAAATAAAAAGTTGGTACTCCGAAAAGAAAAATACCTCCATAGATTCTGAAACATAGGAACTTTAGGACGGCATAATCTTCATCTTACAGGCAAGCAACATATATAAAGTTTATAATGATTGATGGATATTTGATTATCTTTTAGCTATCAAACTCATAAACTTTATAAATCTGGCGTTCAGGGTATAGTCAGAAGGTTTAAAACAAGCTATCACCGCTTCTCTGCAGGACTGAATTCCCCACTGATTAAAAGCTGTTTTTAGTAAAATCTTCCGCTCATTCAGCAGACCATTACAAATACAGATCAAATATGTAATGTCTTCCACTCCACACCGACAGAGTCTACACTGGAAGTTTGCTGCTGTACGTTTCCAAGGAGGAGGCACCATGCCCATTGTTCCTGGTGGGGAGTGCAAGGCCACAGTCTCTGAAATGGTGAACATGCCCACTGGATATGTAGGGGGCTCCATGCCCAATTGTCCCTGTTGGGTGGCCTATATTCCATCTGCTGGAGGAGAGGGCTCCTTGCAGACTGCTGGTGGAGGTATTACCCTGGCTGCCTCTGCTGGAGGTGAGGGCTCCTTGCCCACTGCTGGTGGAGGTGTTACCCTGGCTGCCTCTGCTGGAGGTGAGGGCTCCTTGCTCACTGCTGGTGGAGGTGTTACCCTGGCTGCCTCTGCTGGAGGTGAGGGCTCCTTGCTCACTGCTGGTGGAGGTGTTACCCTGGCTGCCTCTGCTGGAGGTGAGGGCACTTTGCCTACTGCTGGTGGAGGTGGCCTCTTGCCTCTCTTTGCTGGTGGAGTGGGAACCTTCGCTTTCTTAGGTGGTGGAGTGGGTACCTTCCCTTTCTTGCCTCTAGACTAGGAGATGCCTCCACTGTCCCTTTCTCCTGTCCCTTGGTTGTCACCACCCTACTCCTCCCTTTCTGAGGCAGAGGTGTGCTCACTGTAGGAGTGGCAGTCTTCACACTCTGGGGCCCCTTTGTGCCAGCAGCTGAGAATTTGATGGGAGCAGTGGCAGACTGTTTGGCTGAGATGCTGTGCTGGGTCGTTGAGAGCCTGCTCTTACGGACAGGACGGGTGAAGGGGAAGGGAAGAGGTCAAGATGAGCAAGGAAAAGCTTCTTAGGTATGTTGGGGTGGGATGTGGGAGGAGGGATTGGAGTGGAGATTCAGGGAGTAGTTGTTGGAGGTGTACGTCTGCTGGACTTTGGTGCATGGACAGTATGTGTGCGTGAGGTGGCTGGCTGTTGGGAGTCTGCGTCTCTTGGGAGGGGGGGGGCAGACAGGGTGGGAGAGAACAAAGGGGATACGTGGATGGATGTTGTGGAAGTGTCTGCAAGTGAGGTGTGTCCTGCATGATGTGGTGGTGATGGTGGCTGTTGATGCAGTGCATGTGTAGGAAGTTGGCTCTGTATGCACTATTTCAAAGTAAGGAATAGTATGCACAGAGTTCAAGGGTTCCCCTTAGAGGTAAGATAGTGGCAAAAAGAGATAATACCAATGCTCTATTTTGTGGTAGTGTGGTCGAGCAGTAGGCTTATCAAAGGAGTAGTGTTAAGCATTTGTTGTACATACACAGGCAATAAATGAGGAACACACACTCAGAGACAATTCCAGGCCAATAGGCTTTTGTATAGAAAAATATCTTTTCTTAGTTTATTTTAAGAACCACAGGTTCAAATTCTACATGTAATATTTTGCATTAAAGGTATTGCAGGTAAGTACTTTAGGAACTTTGAATAATCACAATAGCATATATACTTTTCAAGTAAAACACATACAGCTATTTTAAAACTAGACACAGTGCAATTTTCACAGTTCCTAGGGGAGGTAATTAATTGTTAGTTCTTGCAGGTAAGTAAACCACCTACGGGGTTCAAGTTTGGGTCCAAGGTAGCCCACCGTTGGGGGTTCAGAGCAACCCCAAAGTCACCACACCAGCAGCTCAGGGCTGGTCAGGTGCAGAGTTCAAAGTGGTGCCCAAAACGCATAGGCTTCAATGGAGAAGGGGGTGCCCCGGTTCCAGTCTGCCAGCAGGTAAGTACCTGCGTCTTCGGAGGGCAGACCAGGGGGGTTTTGTAGGGCACCGGGGGGGGGAAACAAGTTAGCACAGAAAGTACACCCTCAACAGCACGGGGGCGGCCGGGTGCAGTGTGCCAACACACGTCGGGTTTGTCGTTGAAATCAATGGGAGACTAGGGGTCTCTTCAGCGATGCAGGCAAGGGGGGGGCTCCTTGGGGTAGCCACCACCTGGGCAAGGGAGAGGGCCTCCTGGGGGTCACTCCTGCACTGGAGTTCCGATCCTTCAGGTCCTGGGGGCTGCGGGTGCAGGGTCTTTTCCAGGCGTCGGGATCTGGTAGTCAGGCAGTCGCGGTCAGGGGGGCCTCGTGATTCCCTCTGCAGGCGTCGCTGTGGGGGCTCAGGGGGGACAACTTTGGTTACTCACAGTCTTGGAGTCGCCCGGGGGTCCTCCCTGAAGTGTTGTTTCTCCACCAGTCGAGTCGGGGTCGCCGGGTGCAGAGTTGCAAGTCTCACGCTTCTGGCGGGAATTGCTGTTGTCTTTAAGTTGCTTCTTTGGAAACAAAGTTGCAGTCTTGGGTGAACAGGGCCGCTGTTCTCAGGAGTTTCTTTGTCCTTTTAGAGCAGGGCAGTCCTCTGAGGATTCAGAGGTCGCTGGTCCTGGGGAAAGCGTCGCTGGAGCAGTTTTCTTCCGAAGGGGGGAGACAGGCAGGTAGAGCTGGGGCCAAGGCAGTTGGTGTCTCCGTCTTCTCTGCAGGGTTTTTCAGCTCAAAAGTCCTCTTCTTTTTAGGTTGCAGGAATCTGAGTTCCTAGGTTCAGGGGAGCCCTTAAATTCTAAATTTAAGGGCGTGTTTAGGTCTGGGGGGTTAGTAGCCAATGGCTACTAGCCCTGAGGGTGGGTACACCCTCTTTGTGCCTCCTCCCAAGGGGAGGGGGTCACATTCCTATCCCTATTGGGGGAATCCTCCATCTGCAAGATGGAGGATTTCTAAAAGTCAGAGTCACCTCAGCTTAGGACACCTTAGGGGCTGTCCTGACTGGCCAGTGACTCCTCCTTGTTTTTCTCATTATCTCCTCCGGCCTTGCCGCCAAAAGTGGGGCCGTGGCCGGAGGGGGCGGGCAACTCCACTAGCTGGAATGCCCTGTGGTGCTGGAACAAAGGGGGTGAGCCTTTGAGGCTCACCGCCAGGTGTTACAGCTCCTGCAAGGGGGAGGTGATAAGCATCTCCACCCAGTGCAGGCTTTGTGCTGGGATGCCCCCGGGTAGCCATGCACTCTACAAATCTATAAACTAAACTAAATTAAACTTTGTTACTAGCCACAGAGTGACAAAGGCACTCTCCCCATGTGGCCAGCAACATGTCTCGAGTGTGGCAGGCTGCTAAAACCAGTCAGCCTACATGGGTAGTTGGTTAAGGTTTCAGGGGGCACCTCCAAGGTGCCCTCTGGGGTGTATTTCACAATAAAATGTACACTGGCATCAGTGTGCATTTATTGTGCTGAGAAGTTTGATACCAAACTTCCCAGTTTTCAGTGTAGCCATTATGGTGCTGTGGAGTTCGTGTTTGACAGACTCCCAGACCATATACTCTTATGGCTACCCTGCACTTACAATGTCTAAGGTTTGGCTTAGACACTGTAGGGGCACAGTGCTCATGCACTGGTGCCCTCACCCATGGTATAGTGCACCCTGCCTTAGGGCTGTAAGGCCTGCTAGATGGGTGACTTATCTATACTGCATAGGCAGTGTGAGGTTGGCATGGCACCCTGAGGGGAGTGCCATATCGACTTACTCGTTTTGTCCTCACCAGCACACACAAGCTGGCAAGCAGTGTGTCTGTGCTGAGTGAGGGGTCCCCAGGGTGGCATAAGATATGCTGCATCCCTTAGAGACCTTCCCTGGCATCAGGGCCCTTGGTACCAGGTGTACCAGTTACAAGGGACTTACCTGGATGCCAGGGTGTGCCAATTGTGAAAACAAAAGTACAGGTTAGGGAAAGAACACTGGTGCTGGGGCCTGGTTAGCAGGCCTCAGCACACTTTCAATTCAAAACATAGCATCAGCAAAGGCAAAAGGTCAGGGGGTAACCATGCCAAGGAGGCATTTCCTTACACCCCCCCCCCCCCCACCAAACGAAAGAGGATGAGACTAACCTTTCCCAAGAGAGTCTTCATTTTCTAAGTGGAAGAACCTGGAAAGGCCATCAGCATTGGCATGGGCAGTCCCAGGTCTGTGTTCCACTATAAAGTCCATTCCCTGTAGGGAGATGGACCACCTCAACAGTTTTGGATTTTCACCTTTCATTTGCATCAGCCATCTGAGAGGTCTGTGGTCAGTTTGAACTACAAAGTGAGTACCAAAGAGGTATGGTCTCAGCTTCTTCAGGGACCAAATCACAGCAAAGGCTTCCCTCTCAATGGCACTCCAACGCTGCTCCCTGGGGAGTAACCTCCTGCTAATGAAAGCAACAGGCTGGTCAAGGACATCATCATTTGTTTGGGACAAAACTGCCCCTATCTCATGTTCAGAGGCATCTGTCTGCACAATGAACTGCTTGGAGTAATCTTGAGCTTTTAGAACTGGTGCTGTGCACATTGCTTGTTTCAGGGTGTCAAAGGCCTGTTGGCATTCTACAGTCCAGTTTACCTTCTTGGGCATTTTCTTGGAGGTGAGTTCTGTGAGGGCTGTCACTATGGATCCATATCCCTTCACAAACCTCCTGTAATACCCAGTCAAGCCAATGAATGCCCTGACTTGAGTCTGGGTTTTTGGAGCTGTCCAGAATAGTCTGGATCTTAGGCTGGAGTGGCTGAACTTGGCCTCCACCTACAAGGTGTCCAAGTAAACCACAGTTCCCTGCCCTATCTGGCATTTGGATGCCTTGATAGAGAGGCCTGCAGATTGCAGAGCCTTCAAAACCTTCTTCAGGTGGACCAGGTGATCCTGCCAGTTGGAGCTAAAGACAGCAATATCATCAAGATAAGCTGCACTAAAGGACTCCAAACCAGCAAGGACTTGATTCACCAACCTTTGGAAGGTGGCAGGGGCATTCTTTAAACCAAAGGGCATAACAGTAAACTGATAATGCCCATCAGGTGTGGAGAATGCTGTCTTTTCTTTTGCTCCAGGTGCCATTTTGATTTGCCAGTACCCTGCTGTTAAGTCAAAGGTACTTAAGAATTTGGCAGCACCTAATTTATCAATCAGTTCATCAGCCCTTGGATTGGGATGGGCATCTATCTTGGTGACAGAATTAAGTCCTCTGTAGTCCACACAAAACCTCATCTCTCTCTTTCCATCTTTGGTGTGAGGTTTGGGGACTAAGACCACTGGGCTAGCCCAGGGGCTGTCAGAGTGCTCAATTACTCCCAATTCCAGCATCTTGTGGACTTCCACCTTGATGCTTTCCTTAACTTGGTCAGACTGTCTGAAAATTTTGTTTTTGACAGGCATGCTGTCTTCTGTGTCCACATCATGGGTACACAGGTGTGTCTGACCAGGGGTTAGGGAAAATAGCTCAGCAAACTGTTGCAGGACCTTCCTGCAGTCAGATTGCTGTTGGCCAGAGAGGGTGTCTGAATAGATCACTCCATCTACTGAACCATCTTTAGGGTTTGATGAGAGGAGATCAGGGAGAGGTTCACTCTCAGCTTCCTGGTCCTCATCTGTTACCATCAACAGATTCACATCAGCCCTATCATGGAAGAGCTTAAGGCGGTTCACATGGATCACCCTCTTGGGGCTCCTGCTAGTGCCTAGGTCCACCAGGTAGGTGACCTGACTCTTCTTCTCTAGCACTGGGTAAGGGCCACTCCATTTGTCCTGAAGTGCCCTGGGAGCCACAGGCTCCAGAACCCAGACTTTCTGCCCTGGAAATTCAACCATTGCAGCCTTTTGGTCATACCAAAACTTCTGGAGCTGTTGGCTGGCCTCAAGGTTTTTACTTGCCTTTTCCATGTACTCTGCCATCCTTGAACGAAGGCCAAGCACATAGTCCACTATGTCTTGTTTAGGCTCATGAAGAGGTCTCTCCCAGCCTTCTTTCACAAGGGCTAGTGGTCCCCTTACAGGGTGGCCAAACAGAAGTTCGAAGGGTGAGAACCCTACTCCCTTCTGAGGCACCTCTCTGTAAGCGAAAAGCAGACATGGCAAGAGGACATCCCATCTCCTTTTGAGTTTTTCTGGGAGACCCATGATCATGCCTTTTAATGTCTTGTTGAATCTCTCAACAAGGCCATTAGTTTGTGGATGATAGGGTGTAGTGAATTTATAAGTCACTCCACACTCATTCCACATGTGCTTCAGGTATGCTGACATGAAGTTGGTACCTCTGTCAGACACCACCTCCTTAGGGAAACCCACTCTGGTAAAGATACCAATGAGGGCCTTGGCTACTGCAGGGGCAGTAGTCGACCTAAGGGGAATAGCTTCAGGGTATCTAGTAGCATGATCCACTACTACTAGTATGTACATATTCCCTGAGACTGTGGGAGGTTCAAGTGGACCCACTATGTCCACACCCACTCTTTCAAAGGGGACCCCCACCACTGGAAGTGGAATGAGGGGGGCCTTTGGATGTCCACCTGTCTTACCACTGGCTTGACAGGTGGGACAGGAGACACAAAACTCCTTAACTTTCTGGGACATGTTGGGCCAGTAGAAGTGGTTGACTAGTCTCTCCCACGTCTTGGTTTGTCCCAAATGCCCAGCAAGGGGAATATCATGGGCTAAGGTCAGTATGAACTCTCTGAACTTCTGAGGCACTACCACTCTCCTAGTGGCACCAGGTTTGGGATCTCTTGCCTCAGTGTACAGGAGTCCATCTTCCCAATATGCCCTATGTGTTCCAGTTTTCTTGCCATTGGACTCTTCAGCAGCTTGCTGCCTAAGGCCTTCAAGAGAGGGACAGGTTTCTTGCCCCTTACACAACTGCTTCCTTGAGGGTCCCCCTGGGCCTAGGAGCTCAACCTGATAAGGTTCTAACTCCATAGGCTCAGTTCCCTCAGAGGGCAGAACTTCTTCCTGAGAAGAGCGGTTCTCTTTTTGTTGTTGTGTTGAAGTTGGTTTCCCAGTTGTCTTTCCTTTCCTCTTGGTAGGCTGGGCCCTTTTTCCAGACTCCAGCTCTACTTTTTCACCCTGAGCCTTGCACTGTGCCCTTGTCTTGACACACACCAGTTCAGGGATACCCAGCATGGCTGCATGGGTTTTCAGTTCTACCTAAGCCCATGCTGAGGACTCCAGGTCATTTCCAAGCAAACAGTCTACTGGGATATTTGAGGAGACCACCACCTGTTTCAGGCCATTGACCCCTCCCCACTCTAAAGTTACCATAGCCATGGGATGTACTTTAGTTTGATTGTCAGCATTGGTGACTGGATAAGTTTGTCCAGCCAGGTATTGACCAGGGGAAACCAGTTTCTCTGTCACCATGGTGACACTGGCACCTGTATCCCTCTGGCCTTCTACACTTGTCCCATTAATTAAGAGCTGCTGCCTGTAATTTTGCATATTAGGAGGCCAGGCAGCCAGTGTGGCTAAATCCACCCCACCCTCAGAGACTAATGTAGCTTCAGTGTGGCACCTGATTTGCTCTGGGCACACTGTTGACCCCACTTGGAGACTAGCCATTCCAGTGTTAGCTGGAGTGGAGTTGGAAGTGGTACTTTTCTTGGGACAGGCCTTGTCTCCAGTTTGGTGTCCAGGCTCATTACAGCTACGACACCAGGCCTTTTTGGGATCAAAGTTTTTACCCTTGTACCCAAAATTGTTTTGTGAAGAGGCTCTGGGCCCACCCTCCTGTGCAGGTTTTTGGGGGCCTGAAGAAGACTCTTTACTATTTTTGTTTTTGGATGTCTCAACACTCTTCCCCTGGGGAGGCTTTGTGACCCCTTTCTTTTGGTCACCCCCTGTGGAAGTGTTGGTCACCCTAGTCTTGACCCAATGGTCCGCCTTCTTTCCCAATTCTTGGGGAGAAATTGGTCCTCGGTCTACCAGATGCTGATGCAGTTTATCATTTGAACAATTACTCAATAGGTGTTCTTTCACAAATAAATTGTACAGCCCATCATAATCATTAACACCACTGCCTTGAATCCAACCATCCAGTGTTTTCACTGAGTAGTCCACAAAATCAACCCAGGTCTGGCTCGAGGTTTTTTGAGCCCCCCTGAATCTAATTCTATACTCCTCAGTGGAGAATCCAAAGCCCTCAATCAGGGTTCCCTTCATGAGGTCATAAGATTCTGCATCTTTTCCAGAGAGTGTGAGGAGTCTATCCCTACACTTTCCAGTGAACATTTCCCAAAAGAGAGCACCCCAGTGAGATATGAGATCTGCTTACTTTTCCGGTTACACAAGCCCTCTCAAAGGCTGTGAACCATTTGGTGATGTCATCACCATCTTCATATTTAGTTACAATCCCTTTAGGGATTTTCAACATGTCAGGAGAATCTCTGACCCTATTTATGTTGCTGCCACCATTGATGGGACCTAGGCCCATCTCTTGTCTTTCCCTTTCTATGGCTAGGATCTGTCTTTCCAAAGCCAATCTTTTGGCCATCCTGGCTAACTGGATGTCCTCTTCACTGAGGCGATCCTCAGTGTTCCCAGAGGTGCTGGCCCCTCCTGTGAGGGAAGCAGCATCTCTGACTATCACATTTGGAATCAGGGATTGAGTGTCCCTGGGTTCCCAAGTTAGGACTGGAAGGTGGGAATTCTCCTCCAAGTCATTATCATCATCCTCTGGGTTGTCATCCTCAGAGGGGTTGGCTTTTTCAAACTCTGCCAAAAGCTCCTGGAGCTGTAGTTTGGAGGGTCTTGAGCCAATTGTGATTTTCTTTAGGTTGCAGAGTGACCTTAGCTCCCTCATCTTAAGATGGAGGTAAGGTGTGAGGTCGAGTTCCTCCACATTCATCTCTGCACTAGACATTGGGGGTGATTCTGACTGCGGCGGACGGCGGTCGCCGCCCGCCAAGCGGTTCCCGCCGAAAGACCGCTCCGCGGTCAAAAGACCGCGGCGGTCATTCTGGCTTTCCCACTGGGCCGGCGGGCGACCGCCGAAAGTCCGCCCGCCAGCCCAGCGGGAAACACCCTTCCCACGAGGACGCCGGCTCAGAATGGAGCCGGCGGAGTGGGAAGGTGCGACGGGTGCATTTGCACCCTTCGCAAATTTCAGTGCCTGCAAAGCAGACACTGAAATTCTTCGTGGGGCCCTCTTACGGGGGCCCCTGCAGTGCCCATGCCATTGGCGCTCCGCCGCCATGGAGGATTCTCAAGGGCAGCGGGAAGTCGGCGGTACACCGCCGACTTTCCGTTTCTGGCCGCGGCTGAACCGCCGCGGTCAGAATGCCCAGCGGTGCACCGCCAGCCTGTTGGCGGTGCTACCGCCGACCTCCGCCATGGTGGTAATTACCGCCAGGGTCAGAATGACCCCCATTATGTTTCTAAAAGTTGGAATACTTTTTAAGAATCTAAAACTAGTTCTAGAATCTAATTCAAACTTTCACAAAACTTTTAAACTCTAAAAGAATTGCTAACAGGGACTAACACAAGGCCCTAGCAGGACTTTTAAGAATTTAGAAAAATAGCACAAATTGTAAAAATCAATTTCTAATGACAATTTTTGGAATTTGTCGTGTGATCAGGTATTGGCTGAGTAGTCCAGCAAATGCAAAGTCTTGTACCCCACCGCTGATCCACCAATGTAGGAAGTTGGCTCTGTATGCACTATTTCAAAGTAAGGAATAGTATGCACAGAGTTCAAGGGTTCCCCTTGTCGTGTGGGCTGTCATTATCCTAAATGAGACTACTGGATTTCTAGGCAGCAGGATCGATAACAGTGTGGGGGGACTGAGTCTGACCCACGTGTAAGGAACTCTGCCACCCTAAATCCGGTTTTTGCTCCGGCTAACTAGCAGTGCCTCATTTCTCCCACGGGGAAGAAATGATTAGGCAGCCGAGCGCATGACATCTTTGGAACTTCTCAGGGAAATCATGGTCACTCAGATCCAAACCAACTCTCTCATTTACAATATGGTCTCATATACAAATGACAAAGACAGTATAGGTTTTATATAATGTTTTAATAAAACGACTGTATTTTAGATAATAAGGCGTGAGCCGCAATAACCAGAACAATACAACATAGTAGGATTGATATAGTCACCAGGAGAGTAAAACATAAGAACAAAGCTATCATATTTCCTAACAGTTTCTACTCTCCCTCTGCTTGTTCTATTTAGAGCACAGCATGTTAAGCTTCTAGCTTGCCTTTCCGAATCACCGGGGAGACATAAGCCCTCATACCTGAGCAAAGGCCTGTGATCTGGTTCAGCATCTGCAACGAGGCAGTCAGCGTCTAGCTGTGGGTCTCTGGTCGGAATCTCCCTCTTGCATGTATTGGGACAAGGAAGTGATTTTATAACTAACATGTCATCGTGATCACAAAATGTCCCTACGCAGGAATGCCAAATCTAAACTCCTACCACGTCTATCGGCAATGTACCAGACTGTATCCTTGACTGAAGCACAGAGTGAATATGTTATGGAGAACTCCAGTGCTGAAGTAGGCAAAACAGTGTGATATGAATAAAAAACAACACCGTAGAACTGGCTATTTGAAAAATAACAGTACGAAGCCTAATAAAAAGCATTTTAGAGCAAAGTGCACAGAGGCTCTAAGCTGTCAGCAAATGAATAAAATACATTCAGGGCAAAGTGCACAAAGGCCTAAAGCCTAAAGCTAATGCGCAAAGGATACGTAAAACTAACCACACTACACCCTCCCCTTGTCGGTAGCAAGTGGTTCCAATAATATAAAAGCATGCCCCAAATATAAACAATATATTTCGACAAGGTAAGAAGACAACAAAGCCATAAATGTAGGAAACATATGACGATAAAGCCAAATTCAATATAGTGTCAATTTTGCCGGAGAAAAATCCAAATGTCAGACAGAAGCAATAGAACGTAGGAGCTCCTCCACTTCGATATATGTTAATATCGGAAGATCCACGCCACAAAGTACCATGGAGCAGGTGTGTTCCAAAGCCCCAAAACCATTCAGGGCGGCACCCCGTGCAGGGCCAATGAAGGAGACAATACCATCTTCCTCCAGGAAGGGAATCTCATAAACCGCCTCACGAAGCAAACGCAATCGTAGTGCACAAGTCTGGGAATGAGCCCTAATCGGGAACATCAACAGATCAGGATCGACCACTGGAGGGCGCTGCAGTGAGAGACAGAAAGCCAGTGCATGTTCAAACGAGCACCAAAGGCACCGAAACACGGGTTGCACACAATCCAAAACCGGTCTGAATGACAGAGACCAGTCACACTCCAAATGTCCCAGGAGTGTAGCTCCAAAATGCTGCATCATGCGTTCACGACACAGCTGCGCTGACGGGAGCAGCCATATAGGATCTCGTCGTGGCGTGGATCTTCCGATATTAACATACGTTGGGCGCCATGTCGCGTTGGCTCTCATTATCCTAAATGAGACTACTGGATTTCTAGGCAGCAGGATCGATAACGGTGTGGGGGACTGAGTCTGACCCACGTGTAAGGAACTCTGTCACCCTAAATCCGGTTTTTGCTCCGGCTAACTAGCAGTGCCTCATTTCTCCCACGGGGAAGAAATGATTAGGCAGCCGAGCGCATGACATCTTTGGAACTTCTCAGGGAAATCGTGGTCACTCAGATCCAAACCAACTCTCTCATTTACAATATGGTCTCATATACAAATGACAAAGACAGTATAGGTTTTATATAATGTTTTAATAAAACAACTGTATTTTAGATAATAAGGCGTGAGCCGCAATAACCAGAACAATACAACATAGTAGGATTGATATAGTCACCAGGAGAGTAAAACATAAGAACAAAGCTATCATATTTCCTAACAGTTTCTACTCTCCCTCTGCTTGTTCTATTTAGAGCACAGCATGTTAAGCTTCTAGCTTGCCTTTCTGAATCACCGGGGAGACATAAGCCCTCATACCTGAGCAAAGGCCTGTGATCTGGTTCAGCATCTGCAACGAGGCAGTCAGCGTCTAGCTGTGGGTCTCTGGTCGGAATCTCCCTCTTGCATGTATTGGGACAAGGTAGTGATTTTATAACTAACATGTCATCGTGATCACAAAATGTCCCTACGCAGGAATGCCAAATCTAAACTCCTACCACGTCTATCGGCAATGTACCAGACTGTATCCTTGACTGAAGCACAGAGTGAATATGTTATGGAGAACTCCAGTGCTGAAGGAGGCAAAACAGTGTGATATGAATAAAAAACAACACCGTAGAACTGGTGTAGGAGGCTGGACTGGCTTGTAGTGAGTACCAAGGGGTACTTGCACCTTGCACCAGGCCCAGTTATCCCTTATTAGTGTATAGGGTGTCTAGCAGCTTAGGCTGATAGATAATGGTAGCTTAGCAGAGCAGCTCAGGCTGAACTAGGAGACGTGTGAAGCTACTACAGTACCACTTAGTGTCATATGCACAATATCATAAGAAAACACAATACACAGTTATACTAAAAATAAAGGTACTTTATTTTTAGGACAATATGCCAAAGTATCTTAGAGTGTACCCTCAGTGAGAGGATAGGAAATATACACAAGATATATATACACAATAGCAAAAATATGCAGTATAGTCTTAGAAAACAGTGCAAACAATGTATAGTTACAATAGGATGCAATGGGGAAACATAGGGATAGGGGCAACACAAACCATATACTCCAGAAGTGGAATGCGAACCACGAATGGACCCCAAACCTATGTGACCTTGTAGAGGGTCGCTGGGACTATTAGAAAATAGTGAGAGTTAGCAAAATAACCCTCCCCAAGACCCTGAAAAGTGAGTGCAAAGTGCACTAAAGTTCCCCTAAGGACAAAAGAGTAGTGTTAGAGGAATAATGCAGGAAAGACACAAACCAGCAATGCAACAACTGTGGATTTCCAATCTAGGGTACCTGTGGAACAAGGGGACCAAGTCCAAAAGTCACAAGCAAGTCGGAGATGGGCAGATGCCCAGGAAATGCCAGCTGCGGGTGCAAAGAAGCTTCGACTGGACAGAAGAAGCTGAGGTTTCTGCAGGAACAAAAAGGGCTAGAGACTTCCCCTTTGGTGGACGGATCCCTCTCGCCTTGGAGAGTCGTGCAGAAGTGTTTTCCCGCCGGAAGGACGCCAACAAGCCTTGCTACACGCAAATCGTGCGTTTGGCGTTTTTGGACGCTGCTGGGGCCCAGGAGGGACCAGGAGGTCGCAAATTGGACCTGCAGAGAGAGGGGACGTCGAGCAAGACAAAGAGCCCTAACTGAAGCAGGTAGCACCCGGAGAAGTGCCAGAAACAGGCACTACGAGGATGCGTGAAACGGTGCTCGCCGAAGTTGCACAAAGGAGTCCCACGTCGCCGCAGACCAACTTAGAAAGTCGTGCAATGCAGGTTAGAGTGCTGTGGACCCAGGCTTGGCTGTGCACGAAGGATTTCCGCCGGAAGTGCACAGGGGCCGGAGTAGCTGCAAAGTCGCGGTTCCCAGCAATGCAGCCCAGCGAGGTGAGGCAAGGACTTACCTCCACCAAACTTGGGCTGAAGAGTCACTGGACTGTGGGGGTCGCTTGGACAGCGTCGCTGGATTCGAGGGACCTCGCTCGTCGTGCTGAGAGGAGACCCAAGGGACCGGTAATGCAGCTTTTTGGTGCCTGCGGTTGCAGGGGGAAGATTCCGTCGACCCACGGGAGATTTCTTCGGAGCTTCTGGTGCAGAGAGGAGGCAGACTACCCCCACAGCATGCACAAGCAGGAAAACAGTCGAGAAGGCGGCAGGATCAGCGTTACAGAGTTGCAGTAGTCGTCTTTGCTACTATGTTGCAGGGTTGCAGGCTTCCAGCGCGGTCAGCGGTCGATTCCTTATCAGAAGGTGAAGAGGGAGATGCAGAGGAACTCGGCTGAGCTCATGCATTCGTTATCTAAAGTTTCCCCAGAGACAGAGACCCTAAATAGCCAGAAAAGAGGGTTTGGCTACCTAGGAGAGAGGAAAGGCTACTAACACCTGAAGGAGCCTATCAGCAGGAGTCTCTGACGTCACCTGGTGGCACTGGCCACTCAGAGCAGTCCAGTGTGCCAGCAGCACCTCTGTTTCCAAGATGGCAGAGGTCTGGAGCACACTGGAGGAGCTCTGGACACCTCCCAGGGGAGGTGCAGGTCAGGGGAGTGGTCACTCCCCTTTCCTTTGTCCAGTTTCGCGCCAGAGCAGGGGCTAAGGGGTCCCTGAACCGGTGTAGACTGGCTTATGCAGAATTGGGCACATCTGTGCCCAACAAAGCATTTCCAGAGGCTGGGGGAGGCTACTCCTCCCCTGCCTTCACACCATTTTCCAAAGGGAGAGGGTGTCACACCCTCTCTCAGAGGAAGTTCTTTGTTCTGCCATCCTGGGCCAGGCCTGGCTGGACCCCAGGAGGGAAGCTGCCTGTCTGAGGGGTTGGCAGCAGCAGCAGCTGCAGTGAAACCCCAGGAAGGGCAGTCTGGCAGTACCAGGGTCTGTGCTACAGACCACTGGGATCATGGAATTGTACCAACAATGCCAGGATGGCATAGAGGGGGCAATTCCATGATCATAGACATGTTACATGGCCATATTCGGAGTTACCATGGTGAAGCTACATATAGGTAGTGACCTATATGTAGTGCACGCGTGTAATGGTGTCCCCGCACTCACAAAGTTCAGTGAATTGGCTCTGAACAATGTGGGGGCACCTTGGCTAGTGCCAGGGTGCCCTCACACTAAGTAACTTTGCACCTAACCTTTACCAGGTAAAGGTTAGACATATAGGTGACTTATAAGTTACTTAAGTGCAGTGAAAAATGGCTGTGAGATAACGTGGACGTTATTTCACTCAGGCTGCAGTGGCAGGCCTGTGTAAGAATTGTCAGAGCTCCCTATGGGTGGCAAAAGAAATGCTGCAGCCCATAGGGATCTCCTGGAACCCCAATACCCTGGGTACCTCAGTACCATATACTAGGGAATTATAAGGGTTTTCCAGTAAGCCAATGTAAATTGGTAAAAATGGTCACTAGCCTGTTAGTGACAATTTGAAAGTAATGAGAGAGCATAACCACTGAGGTTCTGGTTAGCAGAGCCTCAGTGAGACAGTTAGGCACCACACAGGGAACACATACATGCACACCTATGAGCACTGGGGTCCTGTGTGACAGGGTCCCAGTGACACATACATATAGGCCACAACCTTATGAGCACTGGGGTCCTGACTAGCAGGGCCCCAGTGACACATAACAAACACACTGAAAACATAGTGTTTTCACTATGAGCACTGGGGCCTGGCTATCAGGATCCCAGTGAGACAGTGAAAACAGTGACAAACACCCTGACATACACTCACAAACAGGCCAAAAGTGGGGGTAACAAGGCTAGAAAGAGGCTACCTTCTCACACAACCCCCCCCCAAACGAAGGACAATAAGGCTAACCTTGGCCAGTTGAGACTTTATTGTCTAAGTGGTGATAAGTAGAGAGTAGCTCTGCAATAGACTGGTTACTCCCTTTATCATCCACTATATGGTTACTTCCCTGTGGGGATGTAAACCACCCTGTTTGAAGTTTTTTTTAGCTAAGCAACAATGTGAAGATGTATTTTCAGAGTTTCTATCAGTAAGTTTTAGTTTAGAGCAGTGGGAATTGTCCACTGAACCTATTTGTAGTGATGGAAATGCCAGACAGGGATGCTGTCTCAGAAAAGCCATAGCTGGGCAAAAACTTTGTCCATCTGGCTGGAAGAGAGAACAGGGATGCTGTTTCTCTTGAGTTGGAGCAGGGCAGGGATACTGTCCTATCAGCTCCACACTAGGGCAGGGATGCTGTCCTAAGTGTTGTGAGGCAGTGCAGAGTTTCTGCACTAAAGTTTCTCTGGGAGGGTTGGAGGGATGCTCCATGTTAACTAAAATGGTGCTCTTTTTCTCACCAATGTTAGTTATCCCACAGAGAGGTACTTCCACCTCAGGGAGTCCAGCTTTGCTAGCTGATGATTCCCTTGGAACAGGTGCCACCCCAGGAGAGGTTTCTCCCACCACAGGAATAGTATCCTGAATGGTAGGGTGGTTAGGGGATAGTGTGATACCCTTTTTACCTGTTGATGGAGAGGGATCCTGATTTTTCAGGCCTTCTCTCCTTTGCTTTTTCATTTCACTTGAAATGAGAGGGAACAATTCCTCAGGGATGCCCAGCATGGCTGCATGGGCATAAAACTCTACATCAGCCCAACCTGAGGCCTCTAGGTCATTACCTAAGAGACAGTCTACAGGTAAGCTAGGTGATACCACCACCTGCTTAGGGCCAGTAACTCCACCCCAACTAAACTGAATTATAGCTAAGGGAAGAAACTTAGTGGAGTTATGGACATCAATAATCTTATACTGTTGTCCAATGATGTGTTGTTCAGGAGGCACTAGGTTTTCAGTCACCAAAGTGAAACTGGCACCTGTGTCCCTGTAGGCCAAGGCCTCAACACCATTTATTGAAACTGTCTGCCTGTACTTATCCATTGTAAGGGGACAAGCAGCCAGTGTGGCAAGGCCAATGCCACTAGGTGTGACAGAAACTGTCTTGGGACTGATGACATCAGTTTCCACTATGGACCCATAAGTGAACCCAACTACACCCTTTGCTTGACTGTTGCCAGCAGTCCCACCACTAGTACCACTACTGCTAGGGGCACTAGAGCTTGATGTATTAGTGGTGGTAGGCTCAGGGGGTTTACCTGGACAGGACTTATCCCCTGGCCTATGGCCTCTGTTTTTACACACAAAGCACCAAGGCTTTTTAATGTGTGCAGGTTGAGAAGAAGAGGAAGAATTAGTTTTATCCCCACCCTCTGAAGAGTGTTTAAGATTTGAAGTGGGATCTTTGGTTTTACCCTTATCCCCATGCTTATCTTGAGATTTTTCACCATCTTTCTTCTTATTGCCATCTTTGTCACCCCCTGTATGAACTTTTCTGTTCACCCTTGTTCTGACCCATTTGTCTGCCTTCTTTCCCAATTCTTGGGGAGAGGTCAGATCAGAGTCTACCAGGTACTGGTGCAACAAATCAGACACACAATTATTAAGTATATGCTCTCTCAGGATTGTGTTATACAGGCTTTCATAATCAGTAACTTTACTGCCATGTAACCACCCCTCCAAGGCCTTCACTGAATGGTCAATAAAATCAACCCAGTCTTGTGAAGACTCCTTTTTGGTCTCTCTGAACTTTATCCTGTACTGTTCAGTGGTTAAGCCATAACCATCCAGGAGTGCATTCTTAAGAACTGTAAAATTATTGGCATCATTTTCTTTCACAGTAAGGAGCCTATCCCTACCTTTTCCACTAAATGATAGCCATAGGATAGCAGCCCACTGCCTTTGAGGGACATCCTGTACAGCACAGGCCCTCTCAAGTGCAGCAAACCACTTGTTAATGTCATCCCCCTCCTTATAAGGGGGAACTATCTTGTGCAGATTCCTGGAATCATGCTCTTTTGCAGGATGACTATGGGGAATACTGCTGCTGCCACCATGGGTATCTAAACCCAACTTCTGTCTTTCCTTCTCTAGTTCTAAAGACTGTCTATCCAAATCCAGCTGTTGCTTCTTGAGCTTCAGTCTGGTTTGTTCCACTCTCAATCTATTGAGCTCCCTTTCTAACAATCTATCATCAGGGTGGGTGGGAGGGACATTTCTAGATACAGAGGTATGATGGGAATGAACAGAAGGAGACCTGTCCCTTACCGAGGGCAACTTAACAGCTTGGTTTACAGAAACATTACTACCAGTATGGTGAGAATAAATGCTTTTGCTATGATGTGAGACAACACTATTTCTATGGTGTGGCTCATCATCATTACCATCTATGCTAGATTGTCTAGTAATGGGCAGGCTAGGAAGTTTCTTTCCTGAATCTTTTCCTGGGGGAGTCCCTGGATCAGATTGAGAACCATTAGCTACTTTTTCACCAGATTGGGCACTTATGGCCTTATCCTGTACTCTAAGCATGTTAATTAACAGTTCTAAGGAAGGATTCTTCCCTACACTCAAACCTCTCTCTATGCAGAGACTCCTTGCTCCTTTCCAGCTAAGGTGATCATATGCAAGTTTGGACAGTTCAACATTTTGGCCTGTGCCAGACATTTTTAGAGAGAGTTAAAGTGATAGAAAAAGAGAAAAAAGTTTTCAGAACTTTTTGGAAAGACAGAAAAAAAACTTTTTAAACTTTTAAGAACTTTTTGAAAGTTTTAGAAGTACTTTTCAGCACTTAGAAAAGAGTGAAAAGAGGAAATGCAAAACTTTTTGGCTATGTGTATATACACTGACCTTGTTTTGTATATTTTTCTCTTATGAAAAGTACAATGACAAGAGTGGTAAGTAGTCTCAAGCACTTATCCCACCACTGCACAACCAATGTAGGAGGCTGGACTGGCTTGTAGTGAGTACCAAGGGGTACTTGCACCTTGCACCAGGCCCAGTTATCCCTTATTAGTGTATAGGGTGTCTAGCAGCTTAGGCTGATAGATAATGGTAGCTTAGCAGAGCAGCTCAGGCTGAACTAGGAGACGTGTGAAGCTACTACAGTACCACTTAGTGTCATATGCACAATATCATAAGAAAACACAATACACAGTTATACTAAAAATAAAGGTACTTTATTTTTATGACAATATGCCAAAGTATCTTAGAGTGTACCCTCAGTGAGAGGATAGGAAATATACACAAGATATATATACACAATAGCAAAAATATGCAGTATAGTCTTAGAAAACAGTGCAAACAATGTATAGTTACAATAGGATGCAATGGGGAAACATAGGGATAGGGGCAACACAAACCATATACTCCAGAAGTGGAATGCGAACCACGAATGGACCCCAAACCTATGTGACCTTGTAGAGGGTCGCTGGGACTATTAGAAAATAGTGAGAGTTAGCAAAATAACCCTCCCCAAGACCCTGAAAAGTGAGTGCAAAGTGCACTAAAGTTCCCCTAAGGACAAAAGAGTAGTGTTAGAGGAATAATGCAGGAAAGACACAAACCAGCAATGCAACAACTGTGGATTTCCAATCTAGGGTACCTGTGGAACAAGGGGACCAAGTCCAAAAGTCACAAGCAAGTCGGAGATGGGCAGATGCCCAGGAAATGCCAGCTGCGGGTGCAAAGAAGCTTCGACTGGACAGAAGAAGCTGAGGTTTCTGCAGGAACAAAAAGGGCTAGAGACTTCCCCTGTGGTGGACGGATCCCTCTCGCCTTGGAGAGTCGTGCAGAAGTGTTTTCCCGCCGGAAGGACGCCAACAAGCCTTGCTACACGCAAATCGTGCGTTTGGCGTTTTTGGACGCTGCTGGGGCCCAGGAGGGACCAGGAGGTCGCAAATTGGACCTGCAGAGAGAGGGGACGTCGATCAAGACAAAGAGCCCTCACTGAAGCAGGTAGCACCCGGAGAAGTGCCAGAAACAGGCACTACGAGGATGCGTGAAACGGTGCTCGCCGAAGTTGCACAAAGGAGTCCCACGTCGCCGGAGACCAACTTAGAAAGTCGTGCAATGCAGGTTAGAGTGCCATGGACCCAGGCTTGGCTGTGCATGAAGGATTTCCGCCGGAAGTGCACAGGGGCCGGAGTAGCTGCAAAGTTGCGGTTCCCAGCAATGCAGCCCAGCGAGGTGAGGCAAGGACTTACCTCCACCAAACTTGGGCTGAAGAGTCACTGGACTGTGGGGGTCGCTTGGACAGCGTCGCTGGATTCGAGGGACCTCGCTCGTCGTGCTGAGAGGAGACCCAAGGGACCGGTAATGCAGCTTTTTGGTGCCTGCGGTTGCAGGGGGAAGATTCCGTCGACCCACGGGAGATTTCTTCGGAGCTTCTGGTGCAGAGAGGAGGCAGACTACCCCCACAGCATGCACAAGCAGGAAAACAGTCGAGAAGGCGGCAGGATCAGCGTTACAGAGTTGCAGTAGTCGTCTTTGCTACTATGTTGCAGGGTTGCAGGCTTCCAGCGCGGTCAGCGGTCGATTCCTTATCAGAAGGTGAAGAGGGAGATGCAGAGGAACTCGGCTGAGCTCATGCATTCGTTATCTAAAGTTTCCCCAGAGACAGAGACCCTAAATAGCCAGAAAAGAGGGTTTGGCTACCTAGGAGAAAGGAAAGGCTACTAACACCTGAAGGAGCCTATCAGCAGGAGTCTCTGACGTCACCTGGTGGCACTGGCCACTCAGAGCAGTCCAGTGTGCCAGCAGCACCTCTGTTTCCAAGATGGCAGAGGTCTGGAGCACACTGGAGGAGCTCTGGACACCTCCCAGGGGAGGTGCAGGTCAGGGGAGTGGTCACTCCCCTTTCCTTTGTCCAGTTTCGCGCCAAAGCAGGGGCTAAGGGGTCCCTGAACCGGTGTAGACTGGCTTATGCAGAATTGGGCACATCTGTGCCCAACAAAGCATTTCCAGAGGCTGGGGGAGGCTACTCCTCCCCTGCCTTCACACCATTTTCCAAAGGGAGAGGGTGTCACACCCTCTCTCAGAGGAAGTTCTTTGTTCTGCCATCCTGGGCCAGGCCTGGCTGGACCCCAGGAGGGCAGCTGCCTGTCTGAGGGGTTGGCAGCAGCAGCAGCTGCAGTGAAACCCCAGGAAGGGCAGTCTGGCAGTACCAGGGTCTGTGCTACAGACCACTGGGATCATGGAATTGTACCAACAATGCCAGGATGGCATAGAGGGGGCAATTCCATGATCATAGACATGTTACATGGCCATATTCGGAGTTACCATGGTGAAGCTACATATAGGTAGTGACCTATATGTAGTGCACGCGTGTAATGGTGTCCCCGCACTCACAAAGTTCAGTGAATTGGCTCTGAACAATGTGGGGGCACCTTGGCTAGTGCCAGGGTGCCCTCACACTAAGTAACTTTGCACCTAACCTTTACCAGGTAAAGGTTAGACATATAGGTGACTTATAAGTTACTTAAGTGCAGTGAAAAATGGCTGTGAGATAACGTGGACGTTATTTCACTCAGGCTGCAGTGGCAGGCCTGTGTAAGAATTGTCAGAGCTCCCTATGGGTGGCAAAAGAAATGCTGCAGCCCATAGGGATCTCCTGGAACCCCAATACCCTGGGTACCTCAGTACCATATACTAGGGAATTATAAGGGTGTTCCAGTAAGCCAATGTAAATTGGTAAAAATGGTCACTAGCCTGTTAGTGACAATTTGAAAGTAATGAGAGAGCATAACCACTGAGGTTCTGGTTAGCAGAGCCTCAGTGAGACAGTTAGGCACCACACAGGGAACACATACATGCACACCTATGAGCACTGGGGTCCTGTGTGACAGGGTCCCAGTGACACATACATATAGGCCACAACCTTATGAGCACTGGGGTCCTGACTAGCAGGGCCCCAGTGACACATAACAAACACACTGAAAACATAGTGTTTTCACTATGAGCACTGGGGCCTGGCTATCAGGATCCCAGTGAGACAGTGAAAACAGTGACAAACACCCTGACATACACTCACAAACAGGCCAAAAGTGGGGGTAACAAGGCTAGAAAGAGGCTACCTTCTCACAACTGGCTATTTGAAAAATAACAGTACGAAGCCTAATAAAAAGCATTTTAGAGCAAAGTGCACAGAGGCTCTAAGCTGTCAGCAAATGAATAAAATACATTCAGGGCAAAGTGCACAAAGGCCTAAAGCCTGAAGCTAATGCGCAAAGGATACGTAAAACTAACCACACTACACCCTTAGAGGTAAGATAGTGGCAAAAAGAGATAATACCAATGCTCTATTTTGTGGTAGTGTGGTCGAGCAGTAGGCTTATCAAAGGAGTAGTGTTAAGCATTTGTTGTACATACACACAGGCAATAAATGAGGAACACACACTCAGAGACAATTCCAGGCCAATAGGTTTTTGTATAGAAAAATATATTTTCTTAGTTTATTTTAAGAACCACAGGTTCAAATTCTACATGTAATACTTTGCATGAAAGGTATTGCAGGTAAGTACTTTAGGAACTTTGAATAATCACAATAGCATATATACTTTTCAAGTAAAACACATATAGCTATTTTAAAACTAGACACTGCAATTTTCACAGTTCCTTGGGGAGGTAATTAATTGTTAGTTCTTGCAGGTAAGTAAACCACCTACGGGGTTCAAGTTTGGGTCCAAGGTAGCCCACCGTTGGGGGTTCAGAGCAAGCCCAAAGTCACCACACCAGCAGCTCAGGGCCGGTCAGGTGCAGAGTTCAAAGTGGTGCCCAAAACGCATAGGCTTCAATGGAGAAGGGGGGTGCCCCGGTTCAAGTCTGCCAGCAGGTAAGTACCCGCGTCTTGGCAGGGCAGACCAGGGGGGTTTTGTAGGGCACCGGGGGGGGACAAGTTAGCACAGAAAGTACACCCTCAGCAGCACGGGGGCGGCCGGGTGCAGTGTGCCAACACACGTCGGGTTTGTCGTTGAAATCAATGGGAGACCAAGGGGTCTCTTCAGCGATGCAGGCAGGCAAGGGGGGGGCTCCTCGGGGTAGCCACCACCTGGGCAAGGGAGAGGGCCTCCTGGGGGTCACTCCTGCACTGGAGTTCCGATCCTTCAGGTCCTGGGGGCTGCGGGTGCAGGGTCTTTTCCAGGCGTCGGGATCTGGGAGTCAGGCAGTCGCGGTCAGGGGGAGCCTCGGGATTCCCTCTGCAGGCGTTGCTGTGGGGGCACAGGGGGGACAACTTTGGTTACTCACAGTCTCGGAGTCGCCGGGGGGTCCTCCCTGAAGTGTTGTTTCTCCACCAGTCGAGTCGGGGTCGCCGGGTGCAGAGTTGCAAGTCTCACGCTTCTGGCGGGAATTGCTGTTGTCTTTAAGTTGCTTCTTTGGAAACAATGTTGCAGTCTTGGGTGAACAGGGCCGCTGTTCTCTGGAGTTTCTTGGTCCTTTTAGAGCAGGGCAGTCCTCTGAGGATTCAGAGGTCGCTGGTCCTGGGGAAAGCGTCGCTGGAGCAGTTTTCTTCCGAAGGGGGGAGACAGGCCGGTAGAGCTGGGGCCAAGGCAGTTGGTGTCTCCGTCTTCTCTGCAGGGTTTTTCAGCTCAGCAGTCCTCTTCTTATTAGGTTGCAGGAATCTGAGTTCCTAGGCTCAGGGGAGCCCTTAAATACTCAATTTAAGGGCGTGTTTAGGTCTGGGGGGTTAGTAGCCAATGGCTACTGGGCCCTGAGGGTGGGTACACCCTCTTTGTGCCTCCTCCCAAGGGGAGGGGGTCACATTCCTATCCCTATTGGGGGAATCCTCCATCTGCAAGATGGAGGATTTCTAAAAGTCAGAGTCACCTCAGCTCAGGACACCTTAGGGGCTGTCCTGACTGGCCAGTGACTCCTCCTTGTTTTTCTCATTATCTCCTCCGGCCTTGCCGCCAAAAGTGGGGCCGTGGCCGGAGGGGGCGGGCAACTCCACTAGCTGTAATGCCCTGTGGTGCTGGAACAAAGGGGGTTAGCCTTTGAAGCTCACCGCCAGGTGTTACAGCTCCTGCAAGGGGGAGGTGATAAGCATCTCCACCCAGTGCAGGCTTTGTTACTAGCCACAGAGTGACAAAGGCACTCTCCCCATGTGGCCAGCAACATGTCTCGAGTGTGGCAGGCTGCTAAAACCAGTCAGCCTACACGGGTAGTTGGTTAAGGTTTCAGGGGGCACCTCTAAGGTGCCCTCTGGGGTGTATTTCACAATAAAATGTACACTGGCATCAGTGTGCATTTATTGTGCTGAGAAGTTTGATACCAAACTTCCCAGTTTTCAGTGTAGCCATTATGGTGCTGTGGAGTTCGTGTTTGACAGACTCCCAGACCATATACTCTTATGACTACCCTGCACTTACAATGTCTAAGGTTTGGCTTAGACACTGTAGGCGCACAGTGCTCATGCACTGGTGCCCTCACCCATGGTATAGTGCACCCTGCCTTAGGGCTGTAAGGCCTGCTAGAGGGGTGACTTATCTATACTGCTTAGAAAGTGTGAGGTTGGCATGGCACCCTGAGGGGAGTGCCGTGTCGACTTACTCGTTTTGTCCTCACCAGCACACACAAGCTGGCAAGCAGTGTGTCTGTGCTGAGTGAGGGGTCCCCAGGGTGGCATAAGATATGCTGCATCCCTTAGAGACCTTCCCTGGCATCAGGGCCCTTGGTACCAGGGGTACCAGTTACAAGGGACTTACCTGGATGCCAGGGTGTGCCAATTGTGAAAACAAAAGTACAGGTTAGGGAAAGAACACTGGTGCTGGGGCCTGGTTAGCAGGCCTCAGCACACTTTCAATTCAAAACATAGCAAGAGCAAAGGCAAAAAGTCAGGGGGTAACCATGCCAAGGAGGCATTTCCTTACAGCATGCAAGTGTGAGTGAGGAGGAGGAGGAGGAGGAGGTGGAGGAGGAGGAGGCTGTGCTACTCTTGTCGGATTTGTTTTGTGTGCATGCTTGTCTGTATGTGTTCATGGGTTGGGGTTGAGGAGACTGGGATTGGGAAGTGGTAGTTGGAGGGGGGACGGTAGGAACAGGGACACTGGCTGCCATCAGAGAGGAGGCCAGAGCCTGAAGCGATCTCTCTAGGGCCGCCAAACCACTGTGAATGCCATCCAGGAACGCATTGCATTGCTGCATCTGTGATGCCAGCCCCTGGATGGCATTCACTATGGTTGACTGCCCTACAGAGATGGATCTCTGGAGGTCAATAGCCTCCTCACTGATAGCAGCAGGAAGGAGATGCCCACCCTCCTGGGTGAGCGGGCATGGGCAACTCAGTTGGGGGAAGCTGGGGGGGGGAGTGGCGGCTGTACCTGTAGCTCGGGTCATTCCAGAGGTGTCTGCCACCACCAGGGAGCTTCCATCTGAGGAGGTATCAGTCAGTGTTGTCACCTCTTGTCTCTGCTTGTGTACTCCCCTCGCCCTCTGTCCCACTGGTCTCCTCGACATCGGTGGACTCTGCCTCCTTGGTCCTGTGGGATGCAGTTCCCTCAGTCGCCAGTGCGCCTGCGCCAGATTATGCTAATGCACACATGGAGAGGATGACAGAAGAAAATGGGGGACGGGGAGAGAAAGGGAGCACTGGGTCTATCACAGCACCAACACCACAGATGGAATACACATTACCATCACACACACACGGGCCCACGACTGGGCACTATGCATCGCACTGGCATTCCATTGGCTAGGTACCACAGCAAGATGGGAACCAACCACCGCCAACGGCACCCCTCCTGGAACCCACTAAGCTCTGTCTGACCTGGATTGCCACCTAGCTGGAATACAATATTTTGCTATTCACCCATTTACCTTGTGCCGGACCACGCAGCAATGTCTGAGCTGGCATTAAGGGGCACCCACTTACTGAAACCCACCACCTGGATCTTATGCCAGCCAAAAACAATGGTTGTCACGCTCACTGTACTCACCCCCTTGTGGCTGCTGTGCTGTCCTCAAGCGCCCATCCAGTTCTGGGTAGGCCACTGCCAGTATGCAGGCCATCAGGGGGGTCAGGTTCCAATTGGCACCTGCCCTCATTGGGAGGCCATCCCCAGCTGGGCCTCCGCAGTCCTCCGGGCCCAGCGTCTCAGGTCCTCCCACCTTTTCCTGCAGTGGGTGCTCCGCCTGCTATAGACCCCCAGGGTCCGCACATCCTTGATGTCCAAAATCCCTTCTTCTGATGGGCGCTGACCCGGAGAGGTAATACAGACAGGAGGACACCATTACCAGACAATCCAGCCTTTCGCACATATGGCCCGCAAATTACATTTCCATCTCCATTTGCACACACATCACCCAGAGCCCTGCATGTACCCCACTCCTTGTTGCATGCATCATCCCTATGGTGTACTCCCCTGTTGGTCTGGAGTCTCATACAGGAGTAGGACCCCATCCACCAGGTGCTCCAACTCCTCCGAAGTGAAAGAAGGGGCACTTTCCCCTGTCACATGGGCCATAGTAGGATCCAGACACAGGTCACAGCAGCACACGCAGTGTAGGTGTTGTCCTTGGGAAAGTCAAGAATCAAGTGAGGTTATAGATAAAAAATGGCGGTCACGTCCGCAGCGGTGTACACTGTCACTGCCGCCGGTGATCCTCATTGGATGCCGTATTCCATAGAGCCCCATGTTGGCCAATGAGGAATAGCACGGCGGTGCAAGACCGCCTTCCGCCATGAAGCTCAACGCTGGCGGAGTTAGATCACTTCCACCTGTCCATACTTACAGGACAGGTGGTCCCCATTTCATGTTGGTGGACAACAATCAGAAATGTGAAACTGCATCATTACTGTGAATTGTACATACATTGCCATTCACCTTGTCCGATTACATAGATGCCCAGTTGCACTGGGGTGGTGGTTCCATTGTTCAGTTTGTGACACCCTTCACACTCTTATGTTCCTTAGATACCTACCACTGCAGAGGAATAGGAGGAGGAGGCAAGCCCCCGTGTACAGACCCCTTCTGGACTTGGCTACACTCAACGAGATGCATATAATACTGACCTATAGACTGGACAGGGCCACAATCACAGAGCTGTGTAATCAATTGGAGCTTGATCTGGTATCAGCTATCTGTCATCCCACTGGGATCCCCCTCCCCTACCCCATGCAAGTTCTATCAGTGCTCCATTTCCTGGCAACTGGTTCTTTCCAAGTGACAGCGGGCTTGGCAGCAGGAATGTCACGTCCAATGTTCTCAATCGTGCTGGCAAGGGTTTTGTCTGCCTTGCTCAAACACAAGTGCAGCTACATCGCTTTCCCCCAAGTGGAAGATTTGGCCACTGTGAAGGCTGGATTCTATGCAATGGGACATATTCCCAATATTATTGGGGCCATTGACTGAACCCCCCTTCCCCCAACACAATGAACAGGTGTTCAGGAATCGGAAGAGGTTCCAGTCACTCAATGTGCAAATGATGTGTCTGGCTAACCAGTGCATCTCCCACGTCACTGCCAAGTATCCTGGGTCGGTGCATGACATCTTCGTCCTGAGGAAGAGCAGCATTCCAAATGTGATGGCACAATTACAGTGGCACAGGGTGTGGCTGAAAGGTGAGCCTAATTCCCCACCCAAGATATGTCAGTGTATGCCTTCTGGAGTAATCCCCCATACCATTGTGTAAGGCTAATGTTTGTCCCTCAGTTCTTGCAGGTGACTCTGGCTACCCAACCCTGTCGTGGCTCATGACCCCTGGGAGGAATGCCAGGACAGGGGCTGAGAATCAGTATAATGATGCACATGGGCGAATCATAGAACGTTCCTTTGGCCTCCTGAAGGCCAGGTTCAGATGCCTCCATCTGACAGGTGGATCCCTGTGCTACTTCCCTGAAAAGGTCTTCCAGGTTGTTGTGGTATGCTGCATGTTGCACAACATGGCCCTCAGACAACATGTGCCTTATCTGCAGGAGGAGGAGATTGGAAATGCCCCTGTGGCAGCAGTGGACCCTGAGGACAGGGAGGATGAGGATGTGGACAACAGAACATCAGTAATACAGCAGTACTTCAATGACACACAAGTGAGACAGTGGCACTGACTATTCCGCTAATTATGTTTTCAGTGTGGCTATAGCAGGATGACAGTCATTTCCTTTGCATCTCAACTGACTGTCACCTATACCTTCTCAATTGGCAGATGTTGGTGTTAGTACAACTGTGTATTGATGTGATGACTACAAATGGCTACAGGTCATTATTTGTATGCTATCACAAAGTTCAGGTCAATTGCACAAGATGTAACTGTGAACATAATTACACATTTTCATCACATAAAGCACTATCACTCAAGTTGTGTTCAAGGGTGTTTATTGTAGTCAAATATATAGAAGGATTAGTGCAGTGGATTGGGGTGATGGTAGAGTTAAGTCCAGGGTATTGGTCCAGTCTGTTTGTAGCACAGGTCCAGTGTCCAATGGGCTATAGGAAGGGGAGCAATTTCAGTTCAAAGTGAGACAGTGGAACACAAGGGGGACATTCAGGAGGGTCTCTTTTCCTAGAGGTGGTCTTGGCAACTGTCTCTGCCATCTGTCTGGGTCGCAGGGACCGTTTGCGGGGTGGTTTACCTTCTGCAGGAGGAGGGGTGCTGGTGGGCTGTTGGTCCTGTGGCAGGGACTCCTGTCCAATAGCTGCAGCAGATGTGGTGGGCTGTTCAGTTGACTGGGTAGTGGAGGGGGCCCGTTGGTGTGCTGTATTTTCCCTCATGATGTTGGCTATATCAGCCAGCACCCCTGCTATGGAGACCATGGTGATGTTGAGGGCCTGCAAATCTTTCCTGGCGATCTAATGGTGCACCTCCTGCAGCCGCTGGTTCTCCTTCATGTTGTTAAGAATCTGGCCCATCTTGTCCTGGGATTGTTGGTAAGCCCCCAGGACATTGGTGAGTGCCTCCTGGAGAGTTGGTTCTCTGGGCCTATCCTCCCCCTGGTGCACAGCTGTCCACCGAATGTCCCTGTCCCTCTGTGCCTGTATCCCCTGAACAGTGTGCCCACTGCCACTGACCCCAGAACCCTGATTGTCTTGGCTGTGAGTTGTGGAATGGGGTCCCTGTAATTGGGCACATTGCTGATTGATGTGTCCTGGGGACAGAGGTGTGGGGACGTTGGTTGGGTGCTGTAGTGCTGGATACTGAGGACGGAGGCTCTGTGGTGGACTGGGAGTGGGCTGGGGTGGCTGACTGACCAGTGGTCCCTGATTAGCATGGACAATTTTTTCTATATTTCCTTCACTATCTGAACCAACTGCGGCAAAACAATCTAACAAAGTATTTGATGCCCATGCACAGTATCATGGAGGAGGGAGAGTCACTTGATACCATGAATGGGGGTGGGAGGGCGACTTCCTTGTAACACTCCTTGTAGGAGGCTGGCCTGGCTTATAGTGAGTACCAATGGTACTTACACCTTGTGCCAGGTCCAGTTACCCTTATTAGTAAAGTGTAGTAGTGTTCTAGCAGCTTAGGCTGATAGAGGTAGCTATAGCAGAGCAGACAGGGCTGAACTAGGAGCTCATGCTATACCACTTATATCATATAGGAACTATATCATAAGAAAGACAATACTCACAGTTACTAAAAATAAAGGTACTTTATTTTAGTAACAATGTGCCAAAAATATCTCAGAGGATATACTCCCTTAGGAGGTAAGTAACATACACAAAATATACGCAACAAACCAAATCAGGTAAGTACAACAGTCAGAAAGTAATGCAAACACTGTAGAATACAATCGGATGCAATAGGCCTAGGGGCAACACAAACCATATACTAAGAAAGTGGAATGTGAACCACGGATGAACCCCTAGACTAGTGTAGTGTGTAGAGGGTCGCTGGGAGTGCTAGCTGCAAGAATCACGGTTGGAGAACAAGGTCCTGGTCCTGCCCGGGCCCAGGAAGGACCAGGATGGACCAGGATGTCGCCACTTGGGAGAGGAGACAGAGGAAGCCCTCAGCAACGTAGAGAACCCACGCACAAGCAAAAAGCACCCGCAGAAGTCCTTGAACAAGGGTTCAAGAAGTCTGAACACGGCAGTCGTCTCAACACTGCAAAGAGAGGTCCTACGACACCAGGGACACCGGAGATCAACTCAGGGAGCTGAGCATCGCAGGACAGAGTGCTGGGGACCTAGGCTCGGTTGTGCATGCAGGATTTCTTGGAAATGTGCACAGAAGCCTTTGTAGCTGCAGTTCACGCGGTGCACAGGATTACTGTCTAGAGAGGGGAGGCAAGGACTTACCTCCTCCAAATTTGGACAGTTGGACCACTGGACAGTCTGGGTCACTTGGGTCCACCACCTGTGTTCCAGGGGCCATGTTCGTCAGGATGAGAGGGGTCCCAGAGTACCGGTGATGCTGAAGTTTGGTGTCTCCTGGAGCAGGGGGAAGATTCTGTCGACTCACAGGAGATGTCTTCTTGGCTTCCAGTGCAGGGTGAAGGCAGGCAGCCCCCAGAGCATGCACCACCAGGAAACAGTCGAGAAAGCCGGCAGAATAAGGCGCTACAATGTCACTGGTAGTCTTCTGGCTACTTTGTTGCAGTTTTGCAGGCGTCCTGGAGCAGTCAGCAGTCGATCCTTGGCAGAAGTCGAAGAGAGAAATGCAGAGGAGTCCTGCTGGATTCTTTCAAGTCGTTTTCTGAGGAAAAGCCCACTGGAGAGACCCTAAATAGCCCTCAGAGGAGGATTGCCCACCTAGTCAGGTAAGCACCTATCAGGAGGGGTCTCTGACGTCACCTGCTGGCACTGGCCACTCATAGGCCTCCAAAGTGCCCTCACATCTCTGGAAACAAGATGGCAGAGGTCTGGGACACACTGGAGGAGCTCAGGGCACCACCCGTGAGGTGTTGATGGACCGGGGAGTGGTCACTCCCCTTTCCTTTGTCCAGTTTCATCCCAGAGCAGTGACTGGGGGTTCCTTAAACCGGTGTAGACTGGCTTATGCAAGGAGGGCACCATCTGCACCCTTCAAAGCATTTCTAGAGGCTGGGAGAGGCTACCCCTCCTCAGCCTTTAACACCTATTTCCAAAGGGAAAGGGTGTAACACCCTCTCTCAGAGGAAATTCTTTGTTCTGCCTTCCTAGGACTGGGCTGCCCAGACCCTAGGAGGGCAGAACCCTGTCTGTGGGGTGGCAGCAGCAGTAGCTGCAGAGAAAACCCCAGAGAGCTGGTTTGGCAGTACTGGGGGTCCATAGTGGAGCCCCCAGGATGCATGGAATAGGCTCCCCAATACCACATTTGGAATGGGGGGGACAATTCCATCATCTTAGACATGTTACATGGCCATATTCAGAGTTACCATTGTGAAGCTACATATAGGTATTGACCTATATGTATTGCACGCGTGTAATGGTGTCCCCGCACTCACAAAGTCTGGGAAATGGCCTTGAACTATGTGGGGGCACCTTTGCTAGTGCAAGGGTGTCCTCACACTTAGTACACTTTGCACCTAACCTTCAGCAAGTGAAGGTTAGACACATAGGTGACTTATAAGTTACTTAAGTGCAGTGAAAATGGCTGTGAAATAACGTGTCCATTATTTCACTCAGGCTGCAATGGCAGTCCTGTGTAAAGGTTTGTCCGAGCTCCTGATGGGTGGCAAAAGAAATGCTGCATCCCACAGGGATCTCCTGGAACCCCAACACCCTGGGTACCTAGGTACCATATACTATGGAATTATAAGGGGGTTCCAGTATGCCAATTGAAATTGGTAAAAGTGGTCACTAGCCTATTTTGACAAATTTAAAGGCAGAGAGAACATGAGCACTGAGGTTCTGATTAGCGGAGCCTCAGTGATGCAGTTAGGCACTACACAGGTATATACATTCAGGCCACAAACTATGGCACTGGGGTCCTAGCTAGCAGGATCCTAGTGAGACAGGCAAAACACACTGACAAATAGGGTTTTCACTATGAACACTGGGGCTCTGGCTAGCAGGATCCCAGTGAGACAGTAAAAACACACTGACATATACTCACAAACAGGCCAAAAGTGAGGGTAACAATGCGAGAAAGAGGCTACCTTCTCACACTCCTGTCCCAAAACTAAATGCCAAGAGGATGGGGGGTGGGTGGGAGGGGGTGCTGCTACTGCTCGAAGTGTCTCCTGAGGGTTAGTAGGTCCTGTGGATAGTAAGAGTGTTCCACGTCTTGGCAGTGAGGTGGAAGAATAATTTGCCACCGGCGGTTATTCTGTGGATGCATGGGACAGTGGCGAGGGCAAGGTCAGCGGAGCAAAGCTGTCGGGTTGGGGTGTAGAGGGAAAGCTGTTGTTTGAGAAATTCTGGTCCGGTGTTGTACAGTGCTTTGTGAGCGGGGTGAGGAGTTTGAAACTGATTTTCTTGTTGACAGGGAGCCAGTGCAGGTCTCAGGTGGGCTGTGGTGGGGATGTCCAAGATGAGGCGCGTGGAGGCGTTCTGTGTGCGTTGCAATCTTTGGCCGTGCTTCCTGCGTAGAGGGCGTTGCCGTAGTCCAGTCTGCTGCTTACAAGGGCTTGGGTGACCGTCCCTTTGGTTCCGGTGGGGATCCATTTGTAGATCTTTCAACGCATACAGAGGGTGTTGAAGCAGGAGGAAGAGACGGCGCTGACTTGCTGGGTCACTGCTAGTGATAAGTCCAGGATGAACCTGAGGTTGCGTGCGCGGTCGGTGGGTGTCGGTGCGGTTGCCCGTGTGACAGGCCACCAGGAGTCTTCCCAGGCAGAGGGGGTGGAGCCGAGGATTAGGATCTCAGTTTTATCAGAATTCAGTTTCAGGCAGCTGTTCTTCATCTATTCAGCGATGGCCTTCATTCCTTAGTGGAGGTTGGTTTTGGCGGTGGCGGGTTCCTTGGTGAGGGGTGAGGATCGGCTGGGTGTCATTGGCATATGAGACGATGTTAAGGTTGTGTGATCGGACGATGTTTGCGAGCGAAGCCATGTAAACGTTAAACAGGGTCGGGTGAGGGATGACCCCTGGGGTACACTGCAGATGATCTTGGTGGCTTCAGAGCGGAATGGAGGGAGGCAGACTCTCTGGGTTCTGCCGGTGAGGAAGGAGGTGATCTAGTCCAAGTCTCTGTCCCGGAACCCTGCATCGTTGAGGCGTGTGCGTAGGGTGTGGTGGCAGACAGTGTCGAAGATGACAATGAGGTCCAGGAGGATGAGGGCCCTGGTTTTGCTGTTGTCAAGTAGGGTCCTGTTGTCTTCGGTGGCAGCGATGAGGGAAGTTTCGATGCTGTGGTTGCTGCGTAATCCGGATTGGGACGGGTCCAGAGTGTTGTTCTCCTCGAGGAAGCGGGTCAGTTGTTTGTTGGCAATTTCTCGATTACTTTTGCGAGGAAGGCGAACAGGGAGATGGGCCGGAAGTTCTTAAGGTCCTTTTGGTCCGCTTTGAGTTTCTTGAGGAGGGCGTTGATCTCGGTGTGTTTCCAGCTCTCAGAAAGGTGACGGTCTCGAAGGAACTGTTGATGATCTCCTGGAGTTGGGGTGCGATGACTGAACTCGCTTTATTGCAGACGTGGTGAGGGCAGGGGTCCGATGGTGAGTCAGAGTGGATGGTGTTCATGATTTTGATGGTGTCGTCGTTGTTGACGTGGGTCCAGGATAGCAGAAGGCTGGGGGGGCGGTGAGTCTGTGGTGTCAGTGGTTGATGGGGGGGTTGTGGGTATTGAAGCTTTCATGGATGTCTGCAATCTTGCGGTAGAAGAAGGTGGCTAGGGAGTCGCAAAGGTCTTGTAATGGCGGGATGTTGTTGGGGTTGGAGAGTTCCTTCACTATGTTGAAAAGCTCCTTATAGCTGTGTGCATTGTTGTCAATGCGTTCTTTGAAGGCGGTTCTTTTGGCGGTTCGGATGAGTTGGTGCCTGTTCTTGGCGCCACTTTTTCTGGAGTTTTTGGCATGTTTGCTTGGATTGTTGGAGGTCGGCGGTGAACCAGAAGGCCTTTCTGTCGGTGCGTCTGTTTGAAGGTTTCTTGATTGGGGCGATAGTGTGGGCACAGTCATGGATCTATTGCCTAAGGTTGTGGGCTGCTGTGTCGGTGGTGTCGATTGGTGGGTTCCGGGAAAGGGTGGTGATCAATTGGTCTTCGGTGACCTTGTTCTATCTGCGGTGGGGAATCCGCTGCGGGTTATGGTGTGTTGTGGGTTTCTCAAAGGAGAAGTGGATGTAGCGGTGGTCGGTCCAGTAGAGCTCGGTGGTGTGTCTGAAGGAGATGTGTTTGCTGGCGGAGAAGATCGGAGTGGGTGGGTGTTGTGACGAGCTGCTTGAGTCCGAGGTTGGCGAGATTGTTGGGCAGGGTGGTGGAGTTGTTGTCTGTGTTCTCGAGGTGGAAGTTCATGTCCCTGAGGAGTATGTAGTCTGTGGATGCGAGGGTGTGAATGCTGATGATGTCGGAAATGGAGTCGATGAACTGCTATCAGGGTCCGGTGGCGGGTTTGTATATGAGGGTCCCTCTGAGGGGTGTGTTTGGATCAGTGTGGATCTGGAAGTGCAGGTGTTCGGCAGCGCTGAGGGTGTTTTCAGTGCTGGTCGTGATTCTGAGGGTATTCCTGTGGATGATGGCGATGCCTCCTCCTGGTCTGTTGGTTCGGTCACTACGGATGATCTTGTACCCATCCGGGATGGTTATGGTGATGTCTGGCACTGAGGAGGGGCTCATCCAGGTCTCGGTAAGGAAGGTGACATCTGAGGAGGCTGAGTTGAGCAGGTTCCAGAGTTTGATGGCATGTTTGTGGGTGGAGCAGGTGTTGAGTAGGATGCATCTGAGATGGTTGGGTTCTGCCTTGGCGGGTGCGTCGCTGGCGTGGAGGCTGGTGAAGGTGCAGTTCGGCAGGAGAAGGGTCCGCGGGTGAGCTGCGGCTGGCCTGATGGCAGGTGGATGAGCGGCCGGCGATGAGCGTGTGGAGGGTGATGGCATCGTAGCGGAGTCGTGTGTTGCAGCGGATGGGGGGGGCGAGAACAAGGGGTTCCGGCGCTGGGTGTGGTCCATGCGCGGACGGGCGCGGATGGGCTTGCCTTAGGCGTGCCAGCGGTGTGGCCGCCATTAAGTGGGGGGGGGGGGAGGAGAGGACAGCTGGGAAGCGAGGGCGGAAAATTGTGCGAAAAAAGGGGGCGGGGCAGCAGGGGTGGCAATACAGCACGAGAGAGAGAAGGGGCGGGGCAGCAGCGGTGGGGGAGAGAGAGCGCGGAGCGAGGAGAGAGAAATGGGGAAGGAGTAAAATGCAGAAGCGAAAGGCAAAATGAGCACAAAAGGGACAGACACAGAAGAAAAAGCACACAAAGAGCAAAGCAGGAAAAAGGAGAAGAGAGGCAGAGGGCAGCCTAGTAGAAGAGGAGAGCTCTCCCACTAGACACCAGGGATGAGGGACAGGCAGAAGCCTGCGGGTGGAGGAGGGCTCTACTTGCCGGTGGAGCTACGGGAGGCAGAGCAGTTCACTTTGATTCCACTTTCAGCGATTAGGAACCATCATTTTACTGTGTGGATCTTAACTTGATTTCCTAGGGAACTGCAGCTTCGGTCTGGGAAAGAGATAATTGGAGCTGTATCGGAGCTTCAACTAGGTACATATAACTCAACCCACCGAGGCAGACTTGTTTCTCTTATAGACTGCATGGCTTATCTGTGGCCTCATTTACAAGGCATGCTATGAGAAAGTACATGTGTATAGCAAAACAAGTTGCATTCTAGGAAAAATGGTGAACATCCATAAATGTTCTTGCTAGGTCACAAATGGGGGAGAAGCAATTGATAGTTAAGTAGGTTAAACCATGCAGCCTAAACTGTATAAGCGCTGTTGTATCCTAGTAAAGGGGCCTCTGCTGTTTGAGGTATAGGCAAGCAGCAAATCAGATTACACTGTACTGCTAGTCGAGAGGCAGTAAAACATAAATTCAGGGATCTCTGGTTTGTGCTTTAGATGATCCTGTGCAGAAACATCTGAACGTTGTAAGACGTGTGCACCTGAGGCTTGATGCAGGCCGTGTCACAACTGAAGTGCTCACTAACTTAATGCAGAGGACAATGATGATTTCAGAGTTCTCTACTGGGATGTGCTAAATCTCCCAGTGCAGATTTTAGAATGTTTATGGCTAGTTCTCCAGCATTGGATGTTTCACAGATAAGCATACTTAAATGATTTCCAGTTGCTGGGAACTGGCAGTAATCGGTTAATAAAGCATTGTACTGTTACACTCATTGATACTGAACTTGTCAGAGCACTCGTATCATATCCACCTCATTATGTTTGACCCAGACGCCAGCCAATCTGATGCCAGCACCATCCGCCATTTCCATGCAGATGTTCCAACTGCTTCATTTACTACTGCATGTTTATTGTTTGGGACCCTTTGGCGAGCTTGCTTCGTTTGAAGAATTTCCTACTGGGAAAGATCTTTCAGTAGACTTCTAACTTCAGGTCCCGTTTTGGCAGAGATAGTGCAGGAGAGATCACTTTTCAGACCTTGCAATGTTGAAAAAGGAAAATCTATATTGATGAGCCACACACATTATGTTTCCTTTGTCTGCTTCAAATTCATAATCCAAAAAAAGTGACATTTGGAAAGCTTTCCACAAAGACCCTAACAGATTGAGAAGACTGGCAATTTTAGAGGAACAAAATGGAGCATCCCACCTCATGAGAGCATAAGACGTCAAAAACCTTCAATCAAGACTTTCATGCAGGCTCTGGTGCTGCTCAGAGCCTACCTCAGAGGGTGAGAATACGGTCACCCTCTGCTACCAAACAAAAAGACAGTGAGGTACCAAGGAATAGCTCTTTGAAATTTAAAAGAAAATCCCATAAACTCATGTGCCTTCAAGAAAATTAAAATCTCTTCAGTAGCCAACCAGTAAAGCACAAATGTGTCAACAGCAGACTCCAAACGTGAGGTGGCGTTGAAGAAACAGCTAACTCTACCTGCCATCTTTTTGTTAACATCCACTGCTAAAAACCGGACTCATCAACGCTGCCTTGAACTCAGTAGATAAAACAGCCTTCCCTGGGCTCAGAAATATCGTTGATGAGACATCTCCTCCCTTGCCACCTTCAAGAAAAAAGTCCCACGTTGATGAGAACTGTTTTGTCTGTCGATGACCCATCTGTCAACATCAGCTGACAAATTTCTACAATTGACACTCGTGATTAAATTTCCAGCAGATCAGCTTCCTACAGTACCCTTAGTGTTCTTGATGTCCTTTGATTCAGCTGTTTTTCCGCTTTCCACTGTCTCTTCAGGCACTAATGGATTCACCTGTGCCTCTGCAGCTACCAGAAACACCCTTGTAGTGCTTCTTCAGGTCAACAAGTAGAAGGATGAGCATGATCTGGAGCAGTTAGAGGCCTTCTTGTTGATTATGAGGAGGATGAAACTTAGCAATAAGGCAGGCAACTACATGAATCTACCAAGACAGTGCATCAGTGGTTCAGATCAGAGCAAACTACTCCCAACTTCACCAGTGGTACAAGTACCTCTGCAAATGCTACATTTATTAAAGGAGATGATGAAATGTGTTTATCTCTGAGTGCCTGCACCTGCTAAATCCTCAAGCACAGCTGAACAGTTTCAGCTTCACATCTGCTTATCAGGGTGCAACTTTTGAAAAATGGCAAGAATGGATAGGTCTCCGGCTCATATGGAGAGTGGTCACCATGTAACGGATGTAGTACATACTGGCAATGATGAGGATGCTGATCTAGCACTGGCGTTCAGGCGATGACAAATATGTTGATGAGTCAGCGGGTGATCATCCACAGACACCAAGGACGTTTTTTCTAGACTTGCGTGATGTGGGATAAATTGCTTCTGGGGACTCTCCATTGCAGAACATTGCTAGACTCCATTCCCAAACAATGAAGGACTCCGTGTTTTATCCTCTTGATTAATACAGTTTAAACATCTAACCTAAAGAAAAGTCACATCTGAGTGTAAGATCCATTCCTGTTTGTTTCTTCAAGGGAGGAAAACCCACTGGTACAGAATCCTGCTACAGCCACAGTACAAAAAATATAATGCGACAACTGCATTCCTGAAACCCGTACTTAATCCGATAAAAACAGAATATGCAGTCTCTGCTGCAGATCAACATAGGTAAAGAAATCCTCCAGTGCCTTGCCCATCCACGTCCGATAGAGTGCAGTAAATGGGATTCTATGGGCTACAACTACAAATGTTGGAAGCGCACATTCTCAAAATGGCTAATGCATCTGCAGTGGCGACGAGGCTGAACCGCCAGCAATGTACTGAGACTTCTCCATTTCTTGAAATGTTTCTGGAGAAAGATGAACATGAAGCCGTGCTGGAGGATGGAGAACAAGCTTCAGCAACAGTGGTGGATGCAGCTTTTGATGCCTCCGCATGTTAGATAGGAAATGGCCCAGCGATGAGACACTATGGGTGATTGACTGTTATTACTGACATGCCTTTTCATAGCAAAATGTTTTTGGATAAAAGATAGATCAGATTCTTCAGTCCATCAAAACCAACACTGAAAGAACAGGATTAGGGGTGCTGCAGACCCGACAACCTAATAGAGGTTATAGACCGAGTAAAAGATCTGTTCTCCATGGTTCCATGTTTTCCTCGTCCTAACAGCGCAGGAGCCTAGGATAGCAGCCGAGACAACTAAAGCAGTGTGAGCAAGCGAGGGAAGCCGAAGAGGGGGCCAGTGGTCAAGGTACAATGCAGAAGTGGAGCCTGACTTCTGCAAGTTCGCCTTCTATCTTGAATCTGCCAGTGGGAAGTAGGGTGAGTTACTGTCTGAAGGACTCCGAAAATAACAAGTGGGTGTTAGACATTGTGAAATATGGTCACATCCTGGAATCCATGTCTTCCTTGAAGAAAAATAAATAAATCAGCCCAGTGCCTGTTTACCAAATGTTTGTCTCTGGTTGCGACCTTTCTAGGGAGAGGAAGCTGTGTGCTACACCCTTACCTAGGCATCTGGCTGGTAAGGGCAAAGATGTGGTAGAATGCTCTGTATGTGACCAGATAGACCCCTGTGTGTGCTGCCAAGCTGGGGTTTGGATATCAGTATGTAGAGACAGAAATGGCACGAGAAGCTAGTGTACCCACCTCAAGAAAGAGAAGAGGTTACAGAACCAGCCATCCTTTCGAATGCCAAAGTGCAACAGTATAGTAAGACTTGCCCAAGCAAAGCTGGGGACTGGCATCTTGTATTCTCTTACCTCATTGTCTTCTATATGTCAGTAATGCAAGAACAGTTCAATATTCGGTGGAGACTGTGCCTGGGGCAGGGTCATAAGGATAATCCCTCCCGATAAAACACACATTGCAGTGGTGTAGAAAGAAGGAAACTGTCCTTAGAAACCAAGCCCGGGTGCTTCCAACTACAGATGCTTCCGTGGCATGGTGGGGGACACAAGCTGGATGTGCATAACAATCAAAAGTCACAGTTTTATGGACTCTGTCGATTGAAAGGGTAATAAATGATATTGCTTGCTACAATCTAACGTGATACAACCAGCTGAGACATTGCTAAACAGGATAAGACACTTGCTGAACTGATAAAGACTGAGTTATTGCCGAATTGAGACAAATGCTGCTAACCGATAAGTGACTGGCCTCTTGAAGAAAACTGTGTGAACATTGCGCTCGTTCAGCTTTGTAACTGAATTGCTAAATAGTTTCTTTATAGGTGCTTCTAGCTCTCTGATTCTATACAGATCATGGCTACACAAAACAGTAGAGTGAAATATTGTAAATATGCGTGTATAGGCTTGATAATTGCATGTGTACTAATAATAATGGCAATAGTGCTTGCAATGCATGGAAAGGGTGAGAATGAGAAAATTGATGCTTCTACTTTTGCTCCTGTTACTGTCACTGAACTAACCGCATTGAAAAGACTAGAATTAGATGAGAGACACTTGCATGATAAGAAAGAGCTTTCGTATAATGTTTTCTATCGCTTGCTAACAGAATATGTTGAGACTATGGATGCGAAAGATTGTTATGTGTGTACACAGATACCGACATCAGTAAAGGAAGGGGTGACTTATCACCACATGCCTCTTACATACGGGATTACATGTAGTATAGTAACTTCTAGATTTTATGGTCAAACTAACATACAGTATTTTTACTCAAATTATGATGTTACCTTTGCATATGTTCCTATAATAGCGCAGCTAAGCCAGATTGCTAAAGATTGGGATGCTAAAATAATGAGGGAATTTTTCGAGCCAATGCAACCTTTTGAAACGGCTCACGCTCATAGGGAAAATCTTACCTGCTCGCTCTCTGCAGTAGAAATAAGCTTTTTAGATCGCACAGATGATAGAAGGGCACAAATGAATGCGAAATTAGAAACAGAGCTAAGTAAGAGGACTTCAGTAGATCATTATGATTTTGCCGCAATAAAGACACAAGGGAGAATAGCTTTAGATGCTTGGCATGTAGGGAAATTTTGTATATATCGAGGTGAATCTTATTATGATAACATTTTCGTAGGAGCGAGTGAGTGTAAACATACGTTTATCTTTAAGGCCAAATGGACATTCATGATGAACGGACTTGACCCTGTCATACCAGGTGTATATTACATTTGTGGGTATAATGCCTATTATCGTCTTCCGAAAGGATGGTGGGGGAGATGTTATTTGGGTATAGTGTTCCCAAAAGTTTATCAACTGGATGACCTATCGATGATTCAAAAGACATCTGGATCCCATCGTATCCAGAAAAGAGAGACCGCAGCTGCTGTGGTAGGAGATATATTTGGAGCCATGATTCCTTCATTGGGAGTTGTGTTGAATTCCATCAAAATAAGAAAGTTGTCTACTATAGTGGATAACATGTTGACAAAGTTTTCAGGTGCTATAATCCTGATAGATGCTGAACTTGCAGCGGAAAGAGCTATGACTCTTCAAAATAGGCTTGCCTTAGACATTCTTTTAGCAAAGGATGGCGGCGTTTGCAAAATGCTTGGTGCGCGCCACTGTTGCACGTATATTCCCGACAACAGTGTGAAAATTAAAACTATGCTTGCTAATCTAACAAAAGAGAGTGCAGACTTGAAGGAATTGAAAGAACCAGGAGTGTGGGAGAAGGTTGGAAAAGGACTTGCTTCAGTGGGAAATTGGATTGGGGGAATTTGGAATGGAATATTACTAAAAATAATACAGGGAATATTAATAGTATTGATCTGTATATTTGGAATTTGGGGAGTAAAAAGGGGAATAATAATGATTATGGCAAGAATTAAGAGAAGGAAGGAAGAGAAAATGATGAAAAGAATGGCAGAAGAATACAAAGCGAAAACTAGGGGAACTAAAAGGAAAAGAGAACTGACAGAATTTTAATGGAATAAAATTTGTGGGAATAGTTTGTGTGATGACAAGTAGTCATCAGAGGAGGGATTGATGACGCAGAAATGAAGGTTTTACATTTATTAGCGCATAAACGTAGAGTGAAATAATCATGTGTGTCTTTAACCGAACTAATAAAGATTGTACGGGGACAAAATGTGCCCTCAGAGTAGTTTGCCAACATTTATAAGCGTGCTTTATATAACGTGATGTATTAGAAGTGCACTAATCCGACATAATCGTAAACGTGTGCTATGACTTGCTTGTTTGAAATGTTTTAGCTTAGCATAACTTTAGTGCAGGCTTCGGCCTAGTTGCCTGGTCTCACGATTTAGATGCTCGTATTTTTCCAATGTGCTAATAAACGTGTATTTTTGCTTGAAGCTGTACTTTTCCACTGAGATCGTTCACATGCTTATCTTAAGGTTTCGTGCCAGCCTGGCATTTTTCTCTTTGCTCCAAGGTCAATCTGCAGGTGCGGACAATGGAAGCTCTGAAAGTGAGTTAATTGGTATAAAATGTTGCAACTTGCGTACCCGTCTCCAAGGATAATGTATGCTTAAGTAAAAGCTTGAGAACTGTTGTTTTTGATTGGACAATTTGAAGCCAACCTATGAACCCTCCAATGGAAGACCCTACTGGATTTGAACTGTTGTCTATTTAAACCAGGTGCACGAGAGGAAAGTAGCCATTGCAGCCATTATTGGACATCCCGCCATTCTGTAGACTTTGCAGTTACTATGGCCCACCTTGCTGCGAAGCCATTTTGAAAGAGACTTTGATGCTTTCTCTAATCGAGAGAAAGATACTTTAAATGATTCTTACCCTAGAGACTTTAACTTTGATCCCTTGCATGAAGTAGTAGTTTATCTCGCCGCCGTGAGGCAATTGCCCCGTCTACCCCTGCCCCTTTGCCCCGTCCCATGCTGATCGAGAAACGGTACCTGTGAGACGAAGACTTCCTTGAATGCTGATTGTAATTGGTAAATATGAAAGGACATTGTACAATTGCATTGTGTTTCTTTTAGGTAACCAACTGCTGATTTTTGATAAGAGCCCTAGTTAGGAGTTTTCCAAATTAATGTTGCTAAATTGTGTTTGCATGAAGTCCCACATGCCGATGCTAATTTGAGGTTAGATGAGGATTCCTTTTGTTGCACGATGCAATTTGAGACCTTGTTATGCTGACTAAATGTATGCAATTAGTTCATTACAGATTATAGTATTAGTGATTTGCATTGCTATTATCGAATGCCTTGTTATTCAAATGCTGCATAGATTGCACCTGTTTCGCCGTTATGGACAGCTATTAATGTTCATTTACGTATATCATTTGGTGTTGAGACACATCTATATTGTGCTAGCTTTGTTAATATAGGGAAATAAATTCACTAACTTTGAATAAACTGGTGTGGTTATTCCTAACTGAAAGGTCAGGGTTCGCCGAAATGTATTCTGGATTAATTGTTAAGTGTTATGTTGATCAGGGTATTGCTTATGTTCGTTATTGATTATTGATTTGATTAAATTGACTGATCTCGGGTGAAGAGAGTCCCACTTAGCCAAAAGATTAATCGGCCTAAAGAGCGTCCAAGTACGGGTAAATTATTAGTACGGAACGCTCTATCAGTAGATGGTAGCAGAGGACGGTTTAGACTTTTGGGACCCCCGCTCGAGAAGTATATGGTGTTGAATTAGATTTTCTTGGGTAAAACAGATTGAGAAAATGATGATGGGCTAAGTCCACCGCGACTTTCCCGGGATCTCGGAGCTTGCGAATGGAGGGAATGGAGGTGTGAGATCGGCGTTGGCGGTACTAGTGATGGTATGAGTGAAGTTAGAATTTTGCGCTTGCACAGCTTATTGCCGCAGATTGTTTGAAAAGGTTGCGAGGATTTTAGAGAATAGCGGAGGTGCGACTCCGAGTGTAGAAGTAGGGAAGTCGTCGAACTTCATAGAAATAGCGGAGGTGCGACTCCGAGTGTGAGAGTAGGGAAGTCGTCGAACTTCATGTGCATGTGGCGCTTCGTGCATAAAAAGGTCCACGTGGTTGTTGTTGTTGAGACGGGCCCTGCGAGGTCAAGAGACTCCGGAGTATGTTGAAAAGTGTATGAGACACTTGTTTTATGTTGTGGTCTGGTCGGTTTAGTAGGTTGATCGGGCGTGGTCAACGAGTCAGTACGTGTGTTAAGGGAGTGAAAGAAAACTTCGACTTCGGGCTTTGACAAAATTCTAAGTGCACTAGAATAGATCACTGACAAGTTGAGAGCAGAGTCTGCGGGTCAGATTTGCTTGCGAACGTGGGGACCGAGAAAGATGGAATAACTGCCGAGGCTAGTGAAAAATCCCTAAGGTCCTGAAGCGATTGTGTTACCCTTCCTGTAGTAAACCGACAGATCTGTTTTATTATTATTTTTTTGGTAGCTCGCGATACATGCCAGAAGTTGTTACGAGAGGAGCTGAGTGAAGGAGGATTAGCCGCGAGGCTTTGTCAGCCGCAGTGTGTGTGAGTGTGACGTCACTAGGAGCCGCGCTGGGATAGGTTGGTTGCAGAGAAGGGTCGCGCACGGATTGGACGCAGTCCGTGGGGCTCGATTGGAAGGGGAAAGGCAAGCGAAGAGTATTCCGGGAATTAAAGTCACCTATTGATTACAAACTTTGTGAAATAAAAGACGAGAAAATGAAATTTTTTAAAGCATTAAAGAGTGCAATGAAGGGGGAGTCTTACATTAAAGCGAGCGTAGGAGAGGAGACGCCGCCCGAAGGTACACCAGCTTACATTGTAATGGAGGAAAAAGGGGTAGCTCCGTGCCTTTGGCTAAAGCAATGGCACAAGCTGACAGAGAAACATGGGAGTGTAGCGTTCCCGATCCATGGGACATTCAATATAAGGATCCTAGAGAATTTGAGATTTGCGATGTACGACATGAAGGTACCTCCAAGGCCAGCACAGTTTGAGGCTCTAGCAATTTGGGAACTGATGGCTAGACAGCAACAGCAAAATAAGTTCGAGACCAGGATAAGAAAGGTAGAAAAGACACTAGCGGACGCTAGGTGGGATAATGCACAGAAGGTGTGGAGGTCAGATGTATTGCAGGGGATAAAATTGTTTCCCGCAATTACTAAGGAAGGAGAGGAGACAGGTAAGAAAGCTACCTGTAAGACAAACAGGAGGTGTTCCAAGGATAGAGAGGACGAGGAAAAGTTGAGAAGAGAAGAGGAGTTAGAGGATGAGGAGTTAATCATGCAATTGCTGAACGACCGTCCACCACCTTATGCAGAGAGTGGACAAGGTCCAAGTACCAGTTCTGCCCCTCCGGCACCGGTACAGAACAGTGGAACTCAGAGTTCTGAAGCATCATCGGGATCTAAAGACCCGAGTTTACTGTTCACCCCGCAGATACCGCAGGTTAGGAGAATATATCCAGATGTGCCCATATTGAAACCAGCAGAAAATTATCAGCCGCAGGTCCCAAGGTACTACAGCAGTGACAACAGTACGGGAATGATTCTAGATCCAACCGTAATGGGAGGACAGAATGGTCACAACCCAATATTGGCACAAGCTGAATCAACCCAGTTTTTGATGCCTCAAAAGCAGATGCAGGGGGGAAACGCACATGCTCAGATGACGGGGAGTCAGACGGGCATGCCGGCAATGATGACCCATAGTGTGGGAATGAACATGTCTCAGAACATGGGAAATGGACAGAACCCAGATGCGATATCACTACCCATTACTGTAGGTCCACCGGTACCTTTGTACAGTCAGCCTAACTTAGGTATGAGCGGTCAGGGATCAATGCTGCAGAATGGGACAGAAAGGAGGTGCATAGAAAACACTCCAGGGATAACTCCGATAGCGGCTCAGCCAACTGGATCTGGGTCCTTGATGGAGTTTAGTCCCATATGTGCTCAGTCAACACTGGTGAGGTCGAGTCCCCCACTGATGATACCGCTATCATCGAATACTGAAAAGTTGCCGCAACCATCAATGGCAGTCGATGTGAATGCTACACTGATGGGGTTGAATGCACAACAGCTGACACAGTGGTTCAACAGTCTGAATTCCACACAAAGCTCAGCCAGTGGGAAGGGAGAAGACTATCTGAATAGGGTCAGGTTGAACATGGAAGCACAAGAATTGGTGGAAGGGACTATGGGTGTGAATAGGTTAGAGTCCTACTCGGAAGAAGAGCTGAGGTATCTATGTCCCAGGATTACGAGAGAAGTGAACAAGGTACATAGAAGTTTGCAAGAAATAGCTGTCAAAAACGGGGTTGATATAGACAAGACAAAACACTTAAGCAGGAGCTATAGATTGGATTTCGGGACCACAGATTTTGAACACATGAGGTCAGCAGGCATGAAGGCGCACCTTAGAGAATTGCTGCAGAGTGCACAAGTGTGGAGGTGCTTAGACAAATGGGAAAGCAGATGGGTAAAGAGAAAGGAAAAGAGGAAAGACAGTGTCCCAGAGCTCAACGAGAGAAGACCGCAGAGTAGTGATGCAGTAACCATGTTACCAATGAGGGAGACAGCAGGGGGAAAATGAATACATGTACCATGGCACAGAAGCGACATTCAGTCTTTTACGGATGATTTTCCCAAACTGAGAGAGAAACCGATTGAATGGTATCAACAGATTGATAGGTTTGTGAAGCTTGCAAAATGTCTCTGGGAAGACCTGAACACTCTCTTTGAGATTGTGGTTCCGGCAGATTTGTGGGAGGATTGCAAAAGAGCTGTAGGTTGGCCGACAAGTGAACCAGAGAGAGACAGGGATACGGGTGCACCATCACCTATGGTGATGAGCTTGTACTATAAGGTGATTGAGCATTTGAAGACGAAGGTGGCCGCGAAAAACGTGGATTGGCAGAAGATAGATCGAACTGCCCAAGAGGCTAAAGAGTCGATTCATAGTTACTATGAGAGGTTGTTGAAGGCGTTTAAGAACTACAGTGGCACGGAAACAATAGAGGCGAAGGACATGCTTCATTTTGTGTTCAGATTTGTGGAAGGGCTGAGACCAGAGATAAGTCAGATGATAAAGTCGCATTTGATTTGTTGGCAGTCGAAACCTATTGATGAGGTGTTGAATTATGCGAAATACTGTAGCGACGAAATTGAAGTGAAACAGAAAAAGTTGAAGGAGAAAGTGATGATGATGCAACTTAAAGCAGCTCAGACAGGTCTGCAAGGTTTGCAAGGGTTACAAGGGTTCCAACAACAGGTACCGCAACCGCAGCCGCAGTTGCAGGGAAATATGATGTTTCAGCCACAGGCGAGAGGCAGAGGTAGAGGAGGTTTTGGGAATAATGGTCCGGATTTGAACACTGTTGTGACTCCGAATGGTGTGCAGGCATTGAAAAAGGTGATGCCGTGTCACGTGTGCGGAATTGTCGGACATTGGAACGCGAGTGCCCGATGGTGGTGCAGGAAGGTGCAGGTGTTGGTCAGCAAAACAATGATGTCAATGCATTTCAGACAATGAGGGGACCGAAAATGAGAGGTCCAAACCCAAATTTCCAGACCATAAATCAGCTGCAGGGATTACAGCCTATGCAGCCGCAGCAGATGCAGATGCCCCGTATGCAGATGACGCAAATGCAGCCAATGCAACAGCAGTTTCCCATGGTACCTAATCAGCAAATGCAAATACCTTTGGCACCAATGAGTCAGCAGCAAGTGATGGTTCCTCCACAGGTCTCGGGTCAGGTAATGAATACAAATGGCACCGTACAACAGTTCCCATTACACAGTGAGGATGGAATAAACAATGTATGGGAGAGTGAAAGTTCAGGAGAGGAGGGAGATTGTGTGCTTGTAGCATCCTTGGAAGTTGATCAAAAGGGTCCGTATGTGGAGGGAAGAGTAATGGGTCATCGTGTTTCATTCTTGGTTGACACAGGAGCCACACGTTCAACTGTTAAGAGCATTGAAGTACCGAATTTGCCACTCTCAGGGAGAACAGTTCAAGTGGTGGGAGTAGCAAACAGGCACCTGACGAACCCAATCACAGATCCAGTACCAGTCAGCATTGGTAACTATCAAGGGTTACATAAATTTGTGGTATGTGACTCAAGCCCTATAGCACTGTTAGGGAGAGACCTATTGTGCAAATTGGGATGTTCGATTATGTGTTCGAACGATGGAATAAAAATTCAGACGAGCAGTGATGGGGAAGAAGAGGACAGTGTAGAGGGGGATGAGATGGAAACTGTCGATGAAGAGTACCCTCTGATTTGCCTTTTCCCGATGATAACTGAAGAAGATATTCCAGCTGAATTACGGGAAACAGTCGGAAAGGAAGTGTGGGATATGACAGGGAAAGAGGTGGGATTGATGAAAGGAGTGGAACCAGTGAAAGTGACTGTAAAGCCCAATGCAACTTTTCCCCAGACCCCACAATACCACATGGCACAAGATACCCTCATGAAAGTTGCCCAACTCATTGACGAATTTGTAAAGCAGGGAGTACTGAAAGAAGTGTTAAGCAGTCCATGTAATTCACCAATCATGGGACTAATAAAGCCGAGTGGAAAGGTCCGAATTGTGCAGGACTTGAGGAAAATAAATGACATCATAATTAAATGTTGCCCTGTCGTACCAAATCCAGCTGTGATAATGTTTCAAGTCCCTTGCGATGCCGAGTGGTTCTCAGTCATCGACTTGTCACAAGCATTCTTTTCGGTGCCTCTTCATGAGGACAGCCAATTTCTCTTTTGTTTCAAATTCTTAGACAGAGTTTACAGTTGGTGTCGAATTCCTCAAGGGTTTTCTGAGTCACCGTCAATTTTCAATCAGATTCTAAAGAAAGACTTAGAAGCATTAGAATTGCCATTCGAATCAACCCTAGTACAGTACATCGATGACTTACTGATTGCATCTAAGACAGAAAGTGGCTGCACAGCCGACACCATTGCTCTGTTGAACCATTTGGGAAGGAATGGACACAAGGTGTCTCCTTCCAAATTGCAGTTCTGTCAGAAGAAAGTGAAATACTTGGGTCACCAGATAGAGAAAGGGTCACGGAGAATAATGAAGGAAAGAATAACAAGCGTACTTCAAATGAGTCCACCAAAGACGAGGAGGGAGGTGAGGAAGTTTTTGGGAATGGTAAGCTACTGTCGTCAGTGGATTCCCAACTTCTCAACTCTAGCAAAGCCTTTACTGAAACTGACCCAGAAGGATGCCTTGGATCAAATTGAGCTGAAAGGAGATGAGATGGATGCTTTTATTGAATTGAAAGAATGCATGTGCAGGGCTCCAGCTTTAGGTATGCCTGATTACACAAAGCCTTTCACATTGTTTTGTCATGAACGTGATGCATGTTCTTTGTCTGTCTTGACTCAAGCCCATGGTGGCATAAACAGACCAGTAGCGTATTTTTCAGCTACTTTGGATCCGGTCGCAGCAGCACTTCCAGGGTGTTTGCGCGCCGTAGCAGCAGTTGGTATCAGCCTCAATCAGAGTGAAGGAATAGTGATGGGACACCCAGTAACAGTCATGGTCCCTCACTCAGTTGAGATACTTTTGACCTGCTCCCGAACGCAACACATGACTGGAGCAAGACTCACAAGGTATGAAACGATAATTCTGGGCTCACCGAATGTGCAGCTGAAAAGGTGCACTACGTTGAATCCAGCAACCTTGCTTCCTGGTGAAAATGCTGAAATTGAGAACGCTGAAGACGTCGAGCATGACTGCCTTCAGGTGACTGAATTTTGCACAAAACCTCGACCTGACATTAAGGATACTAAGCTTGATGAAAATGACCAAATTGTTTTCGTTGATGGTTCATGTCTAAGAGATGGGATGGGAATTTTGAAAGCAGGATATGCTGTATGTACTGTAACAGGTGTCTTGGAAGCGTCCTGGCTTCAAGGAGTCTATTCTGCACAAGTAGCAGAACTTGTAGCCCTTACAAGAGCATGCCAATTGTCTACATTGATGAAAGTCACCATTTACACTGATAGTCAGTACGGGTTTGGAATTGTGCACGACTTTGGACAACTATGGTCACAGAGAGGTTTCCTGACTTCTTCAGGGTCCCCAGTGAAAAACAGGGAGAGAATAAGGGAATTGTTACACACCATTCAAATGACAGCCGAAGTTGCAGTGGTAAAGTGTAGTGCTCATACAAAAGGACAGGACTATGTTTCTCTGGGAAATGCATATGCGGATCAAGTCGCAAGATTTTGTGTCTTGAATTGTATATTACTCAGAGATGAATGGAATTCGATAAGTGAACCAGAACTCGAACCAGCTGAAGCATTTGCCTTGAAGGTCGTAGATACAATAGATGAACTAAAAGCATTACAGAATAACGTCAGGGAGGATGAAAGAGATTCCTGGATTAAATCACAATGTATAAAGAGACCAGATGAGTTATGGGTTTCAAATGAGGGAAAATTTGTTTTGCCAAATAGTCTCTTATCACAGCTTGCGCGGTTCTATCATGGGCAGGCTCACCTAGGGAGGGATGCCATGATAAGATTGTTCAAAACTGATTGGTTTAACCCCAGATTCCGTCAAGCTGCAGAAGCAGTTTGCCATCGATGTGTCATTTGCCAGCAGATGAACCCAGGGAAGGGAACGGTTGTGAACGCGAGCCACATTGGTAGGGCGAGTGGCCCGTTTAGTAGGATGCAGATGGACTTCATTGAGATGCCTGTGCATGGAGGTCTAAAGTATGTGTTGGTGATTGTGTGCATTTTTAGTCACTGGATTGAAGCATACCCCACACGTAGAAATGACAGCCTTACAGTTGCAAAACTATTGTTGAGGGAGTTAATACCACGTTTCGGATTCCCGATCTCTTTAGAATCAGATAGAGGAAGTCACTTCAATAACGAGGTGATAAAGTTACTTTGCGCAGCGCTGAACATTGAGCAAAAACTGCATTGTAGCTATCGCCCTGAAGCATCAGGACTGGTGGAGCAGATGAATGGTACACTGAAATCAAGAATGGCGAAAATATGTGCATCGACAAATTTGAAATGGCCTGACGCATTGCCTTTGGTGTTAATGTCAATGAGAAACACCCCTGACAGAAAGACTGGATTGTCTCCGCACGAAATTCTCATGGGCAGGGCTATGAGACTGCCTGCAGTTCCCGCAAACGCGCTTTTGAATATTACAGATGATATGGTGTTAGACTACTGCAAAGGTCTGGCTGACGTGGTTCGCTCTTTCTCTCACCAGGTGGAAGCGACCACCTTGCCACCGATTCAAGGTCCAGGACACACACTGAAAGCAGGTGACTGGGTCGTGGTAAAGAAGCACGTGAGGAAGTCGTGTCTGGAACCCCGTTGGAAAGGCCCTTTCCAAGTGATCCTGACGACAACTACCGCTGTGAAGTGTGCGGGAGTTCCCAACTGGATTCACGCCAGTCACACAAAGAAAGTGTTGTGTCCCACAGATGAGGAAGTTGAAGCGCTGAAACTGCCAGTGCCTGATAAAACAGTGCTGAGCGCTGAGACAGAGCAAAACCGAACTGAAAGTGAACAGGCAGGAACAGGAGAGAGAGAAATATTCTCTGAGGACGAAGCAACCGACTCACTTGGGGAAGACCAAGGAAAAACCTCAGACAGCGACGAAGCAGCTGAAGGTGACAAAGAACCTGAAGCAGCTGAGGGTAGCAAAGAGCCTGAAGCAGCTGAAGGTGACAAAGAACCTGAAGCAGCTGAAAGTGATAAAGAGCCTGACGAAAGTAACGGTGACGAAGGGCTTGAAAGAGGTGAAAAAGCAGGAGAGCCTGATCAGAGGAGGGCTTTCCCAGAAGCAGACGATACAGAAAAAGAAAAAGAGAACGTGATTGATTCCCCAGAAGGAGGGGACAAGGCAGAACAGAACGAAACAGTTTAAGCTTCCACAGAAAAGATCACAGGTCCATCAAATGGACACGGTGCAAAGAGGAGACTAAGTATATCACCAATAAAACAAAGGACTAAAGAAAATTTGAACGACGGAGAAAGGCCAAAAGTGAAAGAGAAAAGAAAGGAAGTGTCTGTCGTGGTACCAACCTCAAGTGAAGGAAAAGACTTGGCCAAAGAGGAAAGTACCAGTGAGGCAGAATCGAAAAGAGAAGCAAAATTGAAAAGGAAAAGGATACCAAACAGGAGATATTCCGGTCCAGAATGGGCCTATGCAGTCAATGACGATTGGACTGACGAATTTGTATCTCTAAGCCTCGACAACGAAGAAGAAGAGATACCAATAGAAAAGAAAAGTTTTATGGACTCTGTCGATTGAAAGGGTAATAAATGATATTGCTTGCTACAATCTAACGTGATACAACCAGCTGAGACATTGCTAAACAGGATAAGACACTTGCTGAACTGATAAAGACTGAGTTATTGCCGAATTGAGACAAATGCTGCTAACCGATAAGTGACTGGCCTCTTGAAGAAAACTGTGTGCTGAACTGATAAAGACTGAGTTATTGCCGAATTGAGACAAATGCTGCTAACCGATAAGTGACTGGCCTCTTGAAGAAAACTGTGTGAACATTGCGCTCGTTCAGCTTTGTAACTGAATTGCTAAATAGTTTCTTTATAGGTGCTTCTAGCTCTCTGATTCTATACAGATCATGGCTACACAAAACAGTAGAGTGAAATATTGTAAATATGCGTGTATAGGCTTGATAATTGCATGTGCACTAATAATAATGGCAATAGTACTTGCAATGCATGGAAAGGGTGAGAATGAGAAAATTGATGCTTCTACTTTTGCTCCTGTTACTGTCACTGAACTAACCGCATTGAAAAGACTAGAATTAGATGAGAGACACTTGCATGATAAGAAAGAGCTTTCGTATAATGTTTTCTATCGCTTGCTAACAGAATATGTTGAGACTATGGATGCGAAAGATTGTTATGTGTGTACACAGATACCGACATCAGTAAAGGAAGGGGTGACTTATCACCACATGCCTCTTACATACGGGATTACATGTAGTATAGTAACTTCTAGATTTTATGGTCAAACTAACATACAGTATTTTTACTCAAATTATGATGTTACCTTTGCATATGTTCCTATAATAGCGCAGCTAAGCCAGATTGCTAAAGATTGGGATGCTAAAATAATGAGGGAATTTTTCGAGCCAATGCAACCTTTTGAAACGGCTCACGCTCATAGGGAAAATCTTACCTGCTCGCTCTCTGCAGTAGAATAAGCTTTTTAGATCGCACAGATGATAGAAGGGCACAAATGAATGCGAAATTAGAAACAGAGCTAAGTAAGAGGACTTCAGTAGATCATTATGATTTTGCCGCAATAAAGACACAAGGGAGAATAGCTTTAGATGCTTGGCATGTAGGGAAATTTTGTATATATCGAGGTGAATCTTATTATGATAACATTTTCGTAGGAGCGAGTGAGTGTAAACATACGTTTATCTTTAAGGCCAAATGGACATTCATGATGAACGGACTTGACCCTGTCATACCAGGTGTATATTACATTTGTGGGTATAATGCCTATTATCGTCTTCCGAAAGGATGGTGGGGGAGATGTTATTTGGGTATAGTGTTCCCAAAAGTTTATCAACTGGATGACCTATCGATGATTCAAAAGACATCTGGATCCCATCGTATCCAGAAAAGAGAGACCGCAGCTGCTGTGGTAGGAGATATATTTGGAGCCATGATTCCTTCATTGGGAGTTGTGTTGAATTCCATCAAAATAAGAAAGTTGTCTACTATAGTGGATAACATGTTGACAAAGTTTTCAGGTGCTATAATCCTGATAGATGCTGAACTTGCAGCGGAAAGAGCTATGACTCTTCAAAATAGGCTTGCCTTAGACATTCTTTTAGCAAAGGATGGCGGCGTTTGCAAAATGCTTGGTGCGCGCCACTGTTGCACGTATATTCCCGACAACAGTGTGAAAATTAAAACTATGCTTGCTAATCTAACAAAAGAGAGTGCAGACTTGAAGGAATTGAAAGAACCAGGAGTGTGGGAGAAGGTTGGAAAAGGACTTGCTTCAGTGGGAAATTGGATTGGGGGAATTTGGAATGGAATATTACTAAAAATAATACAGGGAATATTAATAGTATTGATCTGTATATTTGGAATTTGGGGAGTAAAAAGGGGAATAATAATGATTATGGCAAGAATTAAGAGAAGGAAGGAAGAGAAAATGATGAAAAGAATGGCAGAAGAATACAAAGCGAAAACTAGGGGAACTAAAAGGAAAAGAGAACTGACAGAATTTTAATGGAATAAAATTTGTGGGAATAGTTTGTGTGATGACAAGTAGTCATCAGAGGAGGGATTGATGACGCAGAAATGAAGGTTTTACATTTATTAGCGCATAAACGTAGAGTGAAATAATCGTGTGTCTTTAACCGAACTAATAAAGATTGTACGGGGACAAAATGTGCCCTCAGAGTAGTTTGCCAACATTTATAAGCGTGCTTTATATAACGTGATGTATTAGAAGTGCACTAATCCGACATAATCGTAAACGTGTGCTATGACTTGCTTGTTTGAAATGTTTTAGCTTAGCATAACTTTAGTGCAGGCTTCGGCCTAGTTGCCTGGTCTCACGATTTAGATGCTCGTATTTTTCCAATGTGCTAATAAACGTGTATTTTTGCTTGAAGCTGTACTTTTCCACTGAGATCGTTCACATGCTTATCTTAAGGTTTCGTGCCAGCCTGGCATTTTTCTCTTTGCTCCAAGGTCAATCTGCAGGTGCGGACAATGGAAGCTCTGAAAGTGAGTTAATTGGTATAAAATGTTGCAACTTGCGTACCCGTCTCCAAGGATAATGTATGCTTAAGTAAAAGCTTGAGAACTGTTGTTTTTGATTGGACAATTTGAAGCCAACCTATGAACCCTCCAATGGAAGACCCTACTGGATTTGAACTGTTGTCTATTTAAACCAGGTGCACGAGAGGAAAGTAGCCATTGCAGCCATTATTGGACATCCCGCCATTCTGTAGACTTTGCAGTTACTATGGCCCACCTTGCTGCGAAGCCATTTTGAAAGAGACTTTGATGCTTTCTCTAATCGAGAGAAAGAGACTTTAAATGATTCTTACCCTAGAGACTTTAACTTTGATCCCTTGCATGAAGTAGTAGTTTATCTCGCCGCCGTGAGGCAATTGCCCCGTCTACCCCTGCCCCTTTGCCCCGTCCCATGCTGATCGAGAAACGGTACCTGTGAGACGAAGACTTCCTTGAATGCTGATTGTAATTGGTAAATATGAAAGGACATTGTACAATTGCATTGTGTTTCTTTTAGGTAACCAACTGCTGATTTTTGATAAGAGCCCTAGTTAGTAGTTTTCCAAATTAATGTTGCTAAATTGTGTTTGCATGAAGTCCCACATGCCGATGCTAATTTGAGGTTAGATGAGGATTCCTTTTGTTGCACGATGCAATTTGAGACCTTGTTATGCTGACTAAATGTATGCAATTAGTTCATTACAGATTATAGTATTAGTGATTTGCATTGCTATTATCGAATGCCTTGTTATTCAAATGCTGCATAGATTGCACCTGTTTCGCCGTTATGGACAGCTATTAATGTTCATTTACGTATATCATTTGGTGTTGAGACACATCTATATTGTGCTAGCTTTGTTAATATAGGGAAATAAATTCACTAACTTTGAATAAACTGGTGTGGTTATTCCTAACTGAAAGGTCAGGGTTCGCCGAAATGTATTCTGGATTAATTGTTAAGTGTTATGTTGATCAGGGTATTGCTTATGTTCGTTATTGATTATTGATTTGATTAAATTGACTGATCTCGGGTGAAGAGAGTCCCACTTAGCCAAAAGATTCATCGGCCTAAAGAGCGTCCAAGTACGGGTAAATTATTAGTACGGAACGCTCTATCATATTCAATCTGCAAGCATGGGTAAAACAAGGCGCTTCTGTCATAGGAGGAAGAAGAAAGGCTATGGATTAGGTGAGACTCTGCAGTGGGATGTTTGCTATAGGCCAAAGTTACTTATTTCAAAGCAGATGATTTTGCTTAAATTGATAAGGAGACTCCTTCACAGTAAGCTGGATGGGTAAATTCTTCTACACAACACCTCTGATTTCCAGGGTATTACGCGAGATGAAGAGGAGACATTGCAAAGCAATTGTAATTTTAATCCTAGTGTTGACTGTCAACCTTAGTATATGGAGTCATGGACCACATTTGTGCTAACACCAGTTTGGCTTTAAGCAGGTGTCCAGCTGCATTTAAGGACCATTGAGCAAGCACTTAACGCAACCCGCAGCCTCTTCAGTTAACATCGTGGCTCATCGGGATTTAGACAGTCACTTACTGAGGCCTGAGGATTGTAAGCAGATTTTGAAAGCAGTTAGAGCCCCTTCTGCTTATAAAACTTATCATAAAATGGAAACTGTTTGTTTTGTGGACGAGAAGAGAAAAATAGAGTCTGCTGGAAATATTCACACTCCTCTACCACCTCTTGAAATTGGCCAAGTTTGGGCTATCCTTCACATCAGTTAACGCCTGGTAGCAATCTCAAGAACTCCAAACAAAGGACCCTTCTTCCTAACACTAAACTGTCACCTGACTCGAAACTGAATACTGTTTTGACAACATAAATGTCATCACAATTTGAGCCAATTTCCAAAGGTCTTACGTCTGCCAGGAGAGAAACCACCTTTACAATGCAGTCTTTACCGCGCATGATTTTTCCACACAGGCAAGTACCACAAAGGTTAGTATATACTATTGGTTTTAACCTTTACCACACAGTTACATTTTTTTAATGACATTTTTTATCCAAAAAAGAGAACTAGGTAAAGAGTTGTGTGTGATTTTGAAGGCTAAGGGACAGGTAGAGATAAAGGGAGGTAAGGGAGATTTAGGGATGATTAGAGGTAAGGGTAATTTTAGGGATCAGTGGAGGGAAAGGGCGTCAAGGGTAATTTTAACATTAAGGAGAGGGTAGAGGTTAACGGCAGTTAAGGACAATTTAATGGAGAGAAGAGGTAAAGGAATACAACCCAGCTAGGAGGCTGAGAAAACCCCAGGTTCTGTATTGTAAAGAAACAGTTTTGTTTTTCCAAAGTTAAGGTGACATTGGCAGCTGTCTCAAAAATCATTCCTAAAGTTTCTTTTTTTCTTTTCATTAGAAACAAGATATTTCACTTCCAATGTTATTTTTTAAATCTCAACACAGCAGTAGAAAGAGCATTGCACTCACTATACATTAAAAGGGGGCTCAGATTTTGCCAAATGAAAAAGGCTAGGCTGATAATTAAAATGCACAAAAGGGATGGGGAAATGCTTGCAAATAGTCCAAACCATTAGCAATTACTCTAGGTATAATTGTGACGTGCCATTGCTTATTCACTGTCAGTCTAGACAGAGACCTGTCATATGGTAATCAGTACTGACTCTGTTTCCCATGAGTTAAATCTTAGATACTAGGCAAGCCACCCTCCAGAAAGGAGCACCAGCACCCCTCAGGCTGGTTTCAGGCGTGTTAGGCCCGATCAATGAGATGTAGCTTGGATCCTGTGACAAGCAAGGTAGGAATCCACATCTGGACATACCCTTGGCTACACGGGCTGTTACATGAAGCACACAAGTGATGGGAGAGGGCTGCAAGTACTGTAAACCGCTGGCAAGTACTCCAACCCCTCATCCCTCGCCCATTGTGCCATTCTACATAGAGCCTGCCTTTAGTCATTCAGCACTGACCCTGCTCCCACATGTACATTCCACCCCAGGCTGCCAGATGCTTTCACAAGACATTACTGCATCAATGTGCAGATGGAATAAGGAAAGAGTGGGATGAGCAGTGCTGAGGAGCCTTTTTTCATAAGGTAAGCTTGTGCCATCACTTTGGTTTGTAGTGCTTTGATAATTTTAATTCAAGCATGTGAATCTATGAAAGATCCATTGTAAGAAAAGGAAAAAAAAAAATCCTGTAACTTCGGCTCTCCAGAATTTGAATCTCATAGATTCACGTGTGAGCCACCCATCTCCCCTATTCATGAGACTTAATTTGTTGAGTTTTAAACATAACAAGCTGGAAGGTCTGTTAACTGGAAACATCTGTCGGAACGCTGAGAGTACTGTCTGATTGGCTGGAATTTGAGTTAAAAGTACTTTGTATTGAATGTGAATAGTATGCAACAGTTTCAGTGTTATAGGATTGTAATAGGTCATTGACTAACTGGGGTTGGGGCTACCAGGCTGATGACTGGGAACAATTCTAGCAAGTGAATCGATGAACGATTCCAGTGTGGAAGTAGTGAAAGGGAGGCACCTTTTTTCCATTCCTCTGAAGCTCGTGCCTTTTGTCCAGTCTTGCTGAGCTGCAGCTCCATATCACTATGTTCCGCCAGCCTCGCACACATGCTTCTCTGGGCAAGATCCTCTCTAATGGCCTGGAGTCTTTCCCCAGCACCGCAACACCCATTCTTCTTTGGGCAAGTCCCCTTAACAGATCGGCTCTTATCAGAAGATGGAATTCAAACATCCCTGTACAAGACATTTGTTCTTCCGTTCTAGAGATAAGTATTTGAAACCATAGTTTTGCACCAGGCATCCTATTGTGGATTCTGTGCATTATTCTGCCATCTAGTGGTTGGGTCTAGAAACGGGAGGTTGCAGGGAGGAGGTTTGTGGGCGTTGTCAACCACTGTGGTGGTAAGTCCATCCCTTGTATGACAAAGAGCGGAAGACCCCGGAAGTGTCTGTGCGTGGTTGCCATCTTCAGCTTCTTTTTGAGGCACAACGGGGGAGCGCTGAAGAATTTGTGAGAAAAAAAAGACTAAAAGTTGGAAAATAAGCAAAAATCACCAACAACTACAAGAAAATCTAAAAGCTGAGAGGGGGAGCCGCCTTGATCTCAATGGGGTTCCCCGCCGGTAAGAACCATATAGTTGGAGAATGAAGAGGGGAGAGGCAGGAAAGGGTCAAGGAAAATATCCCCTTTAAATTCTGTCCCAACTGCCACCATAGCAGCAGATATTACGAGTAGGCTCCCTTAATTTTTGACTCTTGGCCTGATTTTAATGGTTTTTAATGCTCTTAATGTTTTAATCTGTTATTCTATTCTGTGCATTTAATTTTTATTGTGAGCACCGGAGCCCGTGTTCAGTGGCTACCGGCTGCTCTGTTCTCTCCCCCTTCCGGGTTGGGACATTTGAGACCGCCATCTTTTTAGGCGTGCGGTCTAGTTGTTTTTTGGAAGCCGGCTGAGGCTGCCATACGTCAGTATTTAATGACTGACGGGCGCCGGCCGCGCAGAAGTAGCAGATATTACGAGTAGGCTCCCTTAATTTTTGACTCTTGGCCTGATTTTAATGGTTTTTAATGCTCTTAATGTTTTAATCTGTTATTCTATTCTGTGCATTTAATTTGTATTGTGAGCACCGGAGCCCGTGTTCAGTGGCTACCGGCTGCTCTGTTCTCTCCCCCTTCCGGGTTGGGACATTTGAGACCGCCATCTTTTTAGGCGTGCGGTCTAGTTGTTTTTTTTGGAAGCCGGCTGAGGCTGCCATACGTCAGTATTTAATGACTGACGGGCGCCGGCCGCGCAGCAGCAGATATTACGAGTAGGCTCCCTTAATTTTTGACTCTTGGCCTGATTTTAATGGTTTTTAATGCTCTTAATGTTTTAATCTGTTATTCTATTCTGTGCATTTAATTTTTATTGTGAGCACCGGAGCCCGTGTTCAGTGGCTACCGGCAGCTCTCTTCTCTCCCCCTTCCGGGTTGGGACATTTGAGACCGCCATCTTTTTAGGCGTGCGGTCTAGTTGTTTCTTGGAAGCCGGCTGAGGCTGCCATACGTCAGTATTTAATGACTGACGGGCGCCGGCCGCGCAGCAGCAGATATTACTAGTAGGCTCCCTTAATTTTTGACTCTTGGCCTGATTTTAATGGTTTTTAATGCTCTTAATGTTTTAATCTGTTATTCTATTCTGTGCATTTAATTTGTATTGTGAGCACCGGAGCCCGTGTTCAGTGGCTACCGGCTGCTCTGTTCTCTCCCCCTTCCAGGTTGGGACATTTGAGACCGCCATCTTTTTAGGCGTGCGGTCTAGTTGTTTTTTGGAAGCCGGCTGAGGCTGCCAGACGTCAGTATTTAATGACTGACGGGCCGCGGCCGCGCAGCGGACGCGCGAAGCTGGCGCGCCGAAGGCGCACCAAAGGCAAGCCCGTCTGCACCCGTCCGTGCCCTGGAGCACCCAGAGATGCTGCCCTTCGCACCCCCACCAGGTTAGTCTATTCCTCTTCGCAGCTGCAGGCACTCAGAACCACTGACCCCTGTCCTTCCCTCCATAGTAATATGAGTCCCCTTCCCTTCCTCCCATGCCCACACTGTTCGTGGACTGTTCTGCAACCAACGTCCTCTGACGTCCCCCTCCCTCACCTTGGCAGAATGATGTTACTCAACTGCCGCTCCCTTCCAGCCCTCTCCTTAAACATTCATACTCTCCTGGAAGAACTCCTGCCCGATGTTCTATTCCTTAAGGAAACCTGGTTGGACGATGATTCTACAGTGGACATTTGTAACTCTCTGCCCTCTACATACTCTATGCTACATCTAGATAGACCTGTCACCAGGTGTGGGGGAATAGCTATTATTCATAAAACTACTATTAAGTGCACCATTTCACCCTCTGACATTCCTGATTGCGAGAGCCTGATGTTTTCATTATACCCGTCCTCTACCTTCACTTTTTCAGGAATCCTGCTCTATCGACCCCCTGGGCCTGTTTCCCACTTTCTGGTCACCTTACCTGAGATTGCAGCCAGCCATATTTGCAAATTCTCTAATTTAACAATTCTAGGAGATTTTAACATTCACCTTGATAAATTGGATTGCCCCTCTGCCAAATTATTAATAACTTCCCTTTCGGCACTTCAATTAACCCAGCACGCAATTGGCCCTACGCACCTGAAAGGCCATACTCTAGATCTTATTTTTAATAATATTGCTAACCTGACGGCTGCTCCCCCTTTGCCACTAATATGGACTGATCACTTCCTTCTATCCTTCATTTTCCCTTATGATGTTATCCTGGATCAGCCCCTTAGTTCTTCAACGTCTGGGCGTATCTGGTCAAAATTGGACCTGGAGGAATGGCGTAGTGCCCTCCGGGCCCTTTGTACAACCAATAACTCTCTTGTTCCAGAATCGGCAGACTCATTTGATAAATGGATTTTATCCTCCTTGGATGTTATTTTACCCTTTAAACCTAGAGTAAGAAAATCTTCTCATAAACCCAAACCTTGGTTTTCTCCCTCCCTTCTTGAACTTAGGAAGAACTGCAAAAAGTTAGAGAGGCTGTGGCTGAAAAACTACATTCTCTCTGCTAGAGATATTTATAGACAGTCTATCAGAGTTTACCACCACAATATCAAAATTGCCCAGTCCACCTATTACGGTGAAAAAATAGAAAATTCCTCATGCCCCCAGAAAGAAATCTTTCAAATTTTTAAAGAACTCACTACACCTCCCATATCTGCCCCCATGACTGAAGCTTCTGTCACCCACAGTAATCTACTGGCATCATATTTTCAGGATAAATCACCAGTATATACTCTGGGTTCCCCACCCCATTGAATCTGCTCCCTATTTGCCAGGCCTTAGATCTTCTCTCTGAAGGAGTCTCATTAACTACTTTCACCCCTCTCACTGATGTGATAACTGACGACCTTTTGTCCAAAATTAAATCTGGTTCTCCCTTGGACCCTGCCCCTCCTTCTGTTCTTTTACGGGTATCGGATACTATTGTTCCTCCGCTTACTAAAATTCTGAACTATTCTCTATCTTCTGGTTCCCTCCCTCAGTCTTTTAAACATGTTGTTTTTGAGCCTCTACTGAAGAAACCCAAACTTGACCCTACCAGAAAGTTACAGACCCATTGCCCTCCTTCCTATCGCTGCCAAGATCCTGGAGAAGCATGTCAATTCTGAACTAACCTGCTATCTTGAGAGCCATGAGCTCCTACATCCCACCCAAATGGGCTTTAGAGCCTTTCATAGCACCGAGTCAGCCCTTCTTACTGTAACTGAGTCGGCTCGTCAGCTCTTAGATCAAGGGACTCGTGGCTATTATCTTGCTTGATCTGAGTGCAGCCTTCGACACAGTCGATCACGATCTCCTTTGCTGCAGACTTTCAGAAATAGGGGTAGGAGGATCTTCTCTGTCCTGGCTCTCCTCTTTTCTCAAAGGTAGATCCTTTCAAGTTCTGGACCGCACTTTTTTCTCTGATACTTTCCCATTGACCTGTGGAGTCCCCCAGGGCTCCTCTCTTAGTCCCACTCTTTTCAATGTTTATCTGTCCCCGTTAGCCAAAGTGATCGCTCCTCACAACCTCTCATTGGTCACTTATGCAGACGACACGCAATTGGTGGTGTCCCTCTCCAGCTCTGGAGACTCGTCTGTGGATAACCTCTCCTGCTGCATGAGGGATATCACTAATTGGATGATCAAATCCAAACCAACGATGGGAAGTCGGAAGTTTTGGTCCTAGGCAATGGTTCCCCTGCCTTCCCTCTTTCATCATTCTCAGATACTTTTAACAATCTTCCCCCGCCCAAAACACAGGTTAAGAGTCTGGGCGTGTGGCTTGATCCTCGGCTTACTATGGACTCTCAAGCCAATAAAGTTTCCTCCACTTGTTTCGGTCTCCCACGTGCGTTTAGGAAGATTCTCACCCTTCTCCCTCCCACCGCCAGAAGAATTCTTATTCAAGCTTTAATTCTTTCCCGGCTTGACTACGGAAACTCCTTGGCCCGTATTTATACTTTTTGACGCTAAACTGCGCTAACGCAGTTTAGCGTCAAAAAGTTTAGCGCCGGCTAACGCCATTCTGAAGCGCCATGCGGGCGCCGCATTTAATGAATGGCGTTAGCCGGCGCTAGCAGACCGGCGCTGCCTGGTGTGCGTGGAAAAAAACCACGTACACCAGGCAGCGCCGGCGTTGGGGAAAATGGCGTTAGGGCGTCTTAAAAATGGTGCAAGTCAGGTTGACGCTAAAAAATCGCCTCCACCCGATTTGCGCCATTTTTAACGACGCCCAGACGCCATTTACATGACTCCTGTCTTAGTAAAGACAGGAGTCATGCCCCCTTGCCCAATGGCCATGCCCAGGGGACTTATTTCCCCTGGGCATGGTCATTGGGCATTGAGGCATGTAGGGGGGCACAAATCAGGCCCCCCTATGCCAAAAAAAAATATTAAAAAAATAAAAAATTATACTTACCTGAACTTACCTGAATGTCCTTGGGATGGGTCCCTCCATCCTTGGGTGTCCTCCTGGGGTGGGCAAGGGTGACAGGGGGGGTCCCTGGGGGCATGGGAGGGCAGCTGTGGGCTCATTTTGAGCCCACAGGTCCCTTAACGCCTGCCCTGACCCAGGCGTTAAAAAGAGGCGCAAATGCGGGGTTTTTTGCCCCATCCTACTCCCGGGCGTGATTTTTGCCCGGGAGTATAAATACCACGCATTTGTGTCGCAGTCATTTTTTTGGACGGGAACGCCTACCTTGCATCTCATTAACGCAAGGAAGGCGTTCACGCAAAAAAATGACGCTCATTCCTCATACTTTGGCGCTAGACGCGTCTAACGCGAAAGTATAAATATGGCGTTAGTTTTGCGCCGAATTTGCGTCGAAAAAAACGACGCAAATTCGGCGCAAACGGAGTATAAATATGCCCCCTTGTTCCTTAGCTCTCCGCTTTACGTAATAAAGAAGCTGCAGAGAGTGCAAAATGCAGCAGCCAGGCTTCTTATTCAATTACCAAAATATTCTTCTGCCAAACCGGCTATTTCTACTCTCCACTGGCTCCCCATCAAGGAGCGGATTCACTTTAAATCACTTTGTATTGTTCACAGGGCCCTACATGGTAGGGGTCCAACTTTCTTAAGAAAACAGATTTTCCTATATACTCCATCTAGGAGCCTACGGTCTTCCTCTCTTAGGTATGTCCATATTTTTCGGTCCAAGAGAGCCTGGGATAGCAACTCCTTCTCTAGTAAGGCTGCCTGTCTCTGGAATGCCCTTCCTTTGGAGCTCCGCCATGAATCCTCAGAGCGACTCTTCAGGAAAAAAATTTAAACTATTTTTTTTTGTAACTAACTTTTGTCTACCCTCCTGTACGTGATTTCTGCTGCTGTTAGCGCTGGGATTTCCTTGGGTAACTATGCGCTCTATAAATCCAAAAAACTAAACTAAACCACAAATTTGCACTGAGACCCCCAAAATAGTATGCAAACTTTCTGCCGAGGGATCACAGCAACAAGGCCTGATCAGAGTTTGAACTGAAAACACTCAAGGTATGACTCTGATAGGAGCTAGAGCAATACACCATGGCGAGCACTCAGAAGACGCAGGAATTGCTTAAAGACCTCAGCTAATCCAGTGATGATGAGGAGACCATCGGGGGACGGAAACAGCACAAGCAGAGGAGTCAAACGACAAAGTCTTTGCATCCGATGCCGAATAGAGGCAACCGTCGAGTAAGGCAGCAAAGGATGTAGAGAACACAAAAGACTTAGGGTAACCTGCTGGAAGGCATGGACACTAAGGTGGTCATTCTGACCCTGGCGGTTGAAAACCGCCAGGGCAGAGTGCTGCGGAAGCACCGCCAACAGGCTGGCGGTGCTTCATGGGCAATTCTGACCGCGGCGGTAAAGCCGCGGTCAGAAAAGGGCAACCGGCGGTTTCCCACCGGTTTACCCCTGCCCCAAAGAATCCTCCATAGCGGCGCTGCTCGCAGCACCGCCATGGGGATTCCGACCCCCTTCCCGCCATCCTGGTTCTGGCAGTATAAACCGCCAGGAACAGGATGGCGGGAACGGGTGTTGTGGGGCCCCTGGGGGCCCCTGCACTGCCCATGCCACAGGCATGGGCAGTGCAGGGGCCCCCTAACAGGGCCCCATAATGATTTTCAGTGTCTGCCTAGCAGACACTGAAAATCGCGACGGGTGCCACTGCACCGTCGTACACCAGCAACTCCGCCGGCTCCATTCGGAGCCGGCTTCATCGTTGCTGGGGCTTTCCCGCTGGGCGGGCGGGCGGCCTTTTGGCGGTCGCCCGCCCGCCCAGCGGGAAAGTCAGAATGACCGCCGCGGTCATTTGACCGCAGTGCGGTCTTCTGGCGGTCTCCACCCGGCGGGCGGTGCCCGCCGCCTGCCGGGGTCGGAATGACCCCCTAAGTTCTCGAACTTCAAGACCTCGAAGGTGGCCTCTGCATATAGACATCAGACCACCGAAGGTCAGCACAAATAGAAAGAGCCATGCTGGTCCCAACCAAAGGATACAGATGGGGGCAATTCATCACACAACCTTCGACGCAGATACCTGCTTGAGAGGGAGCAAGAGAGGACATCAGACCACCGAAGGTCAGCACAAGTAGAAAGAGCCACGCTGGTCCCAACCAAAGGATACAAATGGGGGCAAGTCATCAACACGACCTTCGAAGCAGATACCTGCTTGAGAGGGAGCAAGAGAGAAAAGCAAAGTCCTGAGGTTTGGATAGCTCATAAGGTCAAAAAAGAGAACACTGTCAGTGCTCGATGCCGAACAAAAAGCGCTCAAGGTCGAGCAAAAGAAGCAAAGACTAAAGGACAAGATGACGGCACTGCTTCAATGGGAAAAAGGATTTTGATGACTCCTTGAGGGAGCTTCTCATTCTGACCAAACCTTAGACAGCCATAGAGGTTGAGGACGATAAGTTAGATATGGTGGGCTCGGTAACCCAAAAGCCATAGGGAGAGGAACAGGAGAAGTTCTAGGAGCTTGAGGTGGAAGAAACTGCAGTGTTCAACGAAGAAAGGCAGTTTGAGGACACATGGCAGCATCTACAGGCCGAGTCTCCAGAAGAAGGGATAGAAAGCTATCCTTCGAGGCCTTCACCACCCAATGACCTATCTCTGTACAACAGCCTCATCAACAGGGTTGCAGACACTTACGAGGTGCGGTTGAAGAGGAGAAAGAAGCATGCTTCCTACTGGAAACATTAATGCCATCACAAAAGAAACTCTATACCTATTAATGCTCCATAGCCTCTTTGACCTTCAGAGACCTGGCCACGGCAACGGCAGTAACATTGCCATCACCTGTCTTGAATCCAACCCTGGGTGCAGCAGGCATACCTAGTAGACAGATGTGTACTGGTACAACGCTCAAGAGACATGCCTGGCTCAGACTATCTGGGTTCAAAGCAGGGGTACAAGCGTCAATAATCAACATGCCCTTTA